>NC_064287.1:61004121-61025912 GCF_019186545.1 Solanum stenotomum
AATCACATAGCCATAATTGGCATCACAACCAACCTTTTCTCCCTCGCTCTTTGTAGCATAAGCCTTTCGAGTAGTAATATCCTAAAGACCATCGATAAGGAGTAGGAGAGAGACCTTAAACTCTATGGCTCGACTTAAAGAATGAAGAAGTGAAGTTTCCTAAACATCCAATAGCCTCTTATTCATAAATGTGGCTTGCTTCACATTTATGAACAAGAATCTACTAGACGTGGTTTGAGACAATCCTATAACCATTTTAAACCTTGTGCTCTAATTACCAAGTTTGTCACGACCCAGGGGTACACCCTAGATGTAACATGGCGTACTTGACCCCGAAGGGGTCTCATATAAGCCCTTAGCATATCATAACATAAGATAATAGAAAAGTACGAATTTTTTTTAAAAAATTTATCCATTCAATCGAAGTCTTTTCATAAAATGCAAGCGGAAGTCTTTACTACACTTTTGTCTCAAACCATCTAATACATCTTAGAATAAAAATCTTGGACATAGCCCATAAAATAGTCTTAACATGAAATAAAATACATAAAGGAAATGGTGGGTTTTATCCTCGAAGCTAGGAGGACTTACCAAAATCTTCAACTCCTTTGTTCCTTAGAAGCGTATCTCCAAGAATAAAACTCAAGTCTCCATACCCTACATTTGATGAGAATGTAGGCAAACTATGCGTTACTACAAAATGTACTAAATATATTAGCTAGAATAATCATAAGAGCATAAGATAAGAGTTCGTCAATATAAGACATAATCCAAAATCATACATAATACTTCATGAAACATCAATTATAAGCATAAGAGACAATATCATAATAATAAGCAAAGTCTCCAACATAAGCATCATATAAGCATTATTCAACTCCTAGTCATTGGTACCATAATAGGACTACTCTCAAGTAACCTCAAGGCATACTTGTACAATGCATGAATAACATCTCATAATACCATCCAAGCTAAGCACCCCTTTTTGGCCATCTTAATCATAGTCTATATGAATAGTCAAGATCTAGGCTTCCATATACTAAGAGCACTATACTCCTAAGTAACCTCAATGAACCCTTGTGTAATGCATGAAGGGCATCCCATAATACCATTCACACTAAGCATAATGTTGAAGTCACCATATGTATACCTACCATTAATTTGGTCTCATTCTAAGATTACTTCATATAGACAACGGAATTACCACCTTTAGTCAATCATATCTTGGAAGGAAACTATAGCAACAACCCAAGCTAAGTCCACACTATATATGAAAACACTTCATAAGTAGCTTCAAGTAATACTTGTGCAATGCATTAATGGCATCCTATACTACCACTCATACTAAGTACCACCTTAGGCTATCATACATGCTCACTAGTTGGGGACTAGTCCCTTTTTTCTATTTGTCATTAGTCATTTAAGTTACTTCTCTATCTAGTACAAGGCAAGTCACAACACATGAATGAATTCTATTTCCAATTCAAGGCTACCAAGGAGTAGCACCCTAATGTGCTAGATCAATCTATCATCTTGCTAACATAACTATATTATGCTAAACTAACTACCTTAGAAAATATACTATCATGCAAGTCCAAGCTATTTTAGGAAGGGTACAAGTGTTCAATCCTAGATATCATGAAATAGTCTTAGACCAACTAAGTCATGCAACCTTTACAAGCACACTAACATGCTAATGTAAGCTACCCGTACAAGCACACTAAGATGCTAATGTAGGCTACCCTTAGGAGAGTATGATTCCTCAATCCTAAGCTACCCATAGGAGAGTATGATTCCTCAATCCTAAGCTACCCTTGAAATACATCTTATAATTCTAAGTCAAGCCACCCTTAAGAGAGCATGGATCCTCAATCCTAAGCTACCCTTAGGTGAGTATATGTCCTCAATCCTAAGCTACCATGAAATTGTCTTGGCCAAACCAAGTCATGCTATCATGAAAGCATCCTAATAATGCTAGTTCAAGCAACCCTTAAGAGAGTATGAATCCTTAATCCTATGCTACCATAACTACCACTAACTCAAGCTTCCCTTGACGTGCACCTTACAATGCTAAGTCAAGCTACCCTAAGGGGAGTATGAATCCTCAATCCTAAGCTAACTTATCTTGGTCTTGTCTTACCAAGTCAAACTATACACGAAGGGATCATATATCACAACTTCAAGCTATTCTAGTCTAACAATGCTTTGATTCATTTTAGGTTATTAACCCTACCAACCTAGAATCATTCTATGTGAGAGAACCTTGTATCTCCTAGTATCTTTATGCCTAAGTGTGTAAGTGAGAATATGCTTTCAACAATACACAACAAGATCACATCATATTAGCTTTACTCTCAAAGCCCTAACATGCATGATTACAAGCCTTACTCTCAAAACTTTACTTCTTACAATGCTCATTCATACCTACAATTCAAGGTATTCTAATCACATTCTTCATTAGTAGGTGATTCTAGTCATAATTGGTCATATAGGTTCAATTTCAACTTTACTAGTTATGATCCATCATATATAATAAGGTCTAGTTCAATTAATGTCTATATGTTCCTAACCTTGAACAATTACGATATTAATTCTAGAAGATCACCTATGAATCCTCAATTTCACCTCTCACGGCGTAAACCCACATAATCTCAATTCTATCTATTAGACTAGGGTTAACCATGAAATTCACATAAATTCATCATAATATCATAATTCAATGCTAAATCAATCATAATTAGGTATTATCCACTCAATTAAAATTGTACCCCAACACTACCTACAGTGTAAGAAGAAACTCTAGCTAGAATCGGGTTTTGTCTTCACAATTGGGGGAAATCTAGGGGGTTCTATGGGTGGAAGAACCCATATATGAATAAGATAACATACATTGGATACAAAGCCTTACTAAGGTTGCAACAATGGGGGAAGTTGACCTTGCTTGACCCTTTCTACTTCTTCTTCTTCTTCTTCTTCTTCTTCTTGGGTTTTCTAGAGAGAATTTTTGAAATGAAGAACTTTGGGATCTTTTGGGGTTTTGGAATTAATGACTTAGTTGGGGTGGTTAATGACTTAAAATAGTTTATATAGGTATATAAAATCCATATAAAATGACGCCCACTTAAAACCAATTAAAATGAATTTCCTAATTTGGCCCTCATTAGGCAGCCATGGTGCCAGGCACCATGACAGGACCTCACGAGCCATGGTCCAGACCATGAGCCGTGGTCAAGAACACGAGTCGTGGTCCTTGGGCAGTGGCTTGGACAAAGTGTCTTGGCCTTCCTCATCCTAAGGCATCTTCATGAGCCTTCCTACGAACCGTGGTCAAGACCACTGGTCGTGAAGTGGCTGATGGAGGTGTGCCACTTTGAGGAAACCCTTAGGGAGCTATTTCCTTGTCTTCACGAACCAGACCACGAGCTGTGGTGGTGGTCGTGGACTTGAGGCAGTGTGCTCTAAGCTTGGGGCAGCCTTGGCCTTTGGCTTGGGCCTTGCCCCTTTTCCTTGGCACTTGCCTTTTAGCCTCGACTCTTGTAGCCCCCAACTAAACCCTAAATGGTCTACTAAGCTACGACCAATAATTTTACGATTCTAACCCTTGTTTCAAACATGAAACCTTTACGTAAAGTTCTAGTTTAGTCTACTAGTTTCCGGGGTATTACAGTATAGGACAGTTTTGACAGCGTGGGCGAGATGTTGTATCATCACGTAGCTCATGGTGATGGTTGTCGGTTAGAGAATCTCCTAAATAAGATTAAATAGTTTATTATTATATTTTTATACATTTTGAATTCTTGTCTACTATTTACAAAGCTTTATATATTGCATCTTATTATTATTGCTTTCATATTGAGTTAAGTATTCTTGAGTTGAGTTGAGACGAGGTGAGTATGTCTTCCTTTATATCAGTTCAAGCTTATAATTATGTTCCATTTTTTCCCTTACATGCTCGTACATTTAATTTACTAACGCCATTTGACCTGCATCGTTTCATGATGCAGATAAAGGTGTTCAGGGTCATCAACAAGACCTGCATCGTTTCATGATGCATTATGTATGTTTTTATATAAATTATTAATAATACTCATTCCATATTGATAGGGACTAAAGTTAAAATTTCGTTGAAATCTGGAATTTTTTTTATACTGAGACATTAAAATCGAATTGAAATTACATTTTCTGGAAAACAAAATATCTTACAAGTTACATTTGGTAATAAATATAACTAAATAATAATGTGTTTTCTACATAAATTTTTTTATAAATGAAATGATAGTGTTAAAGTTAAAATTACACTAAATAGGAATTGAGTCATTCTTTATTAAATAAATTTTGTCACGTGCAAAAGAATTAGACAAAATTTAATTTTAAAAGAATAAAAAATCTTAGCTACATTAAATAATGAAAAGTATCATTGTCACGACCCAATCCACTGGACCGTGCGGGCACCTATTCTAGCACCTAAGTAGGAGAACCCTCATATCCCAATGTTTTTTTTAAAAAATGAAAAATTGGGTAAACTGATGAAATAAGAAATTCATGTAATTTATAAATAAGAGTTTTTAAATACAATTCCAGTTAAGAATTGTAAAGTTATTAACACTCCCATGAATCTAGTCTAAACAAGTACAAGAGCTACTAAGATTACAAGGTAAAACAATATAATGAAGAGACACAACTTCCACCATGCGGAAGGAAAGATAGAAGCTGTTGGAGATGGTATTCGTCTTCACCTAAGAAACATCATTGATCCTGCAACCAGACTATGCCCAAAAAGGCATAGCAAGAGTAGTATCAGTACAACTACACGTACTTGTAGGCATCATCGATCAACTTGATGCCCACCGCATAATATAAGAAATAGACTGATAAGAAACATGCAAAATATTGTTTGCTCCTCCACCTTTATCTCCTTATACCTTACCATTCCTAATCACCTAAATAAATACTGAAAACCTTGTCTTTAACACCTTAACTGCTCCACTTCTTAATCATACTTAATCTTTTTATCCCTTAAAATAAATCCGAGAATAACTACTACCACCCCGGTCAACACCCACGACACGCCCTTACTCCTTCCTCATTACTACGTAACCCCCGACCCATTATCAACGGTCTCCATACTAATCCCTTTCTAGGGAAGAACCCCAACCATAACACTACCACTAAACATCACCTCAAATCCTCAATAATAATGCCCATGGCTATTGTTGACACCCAATTTTGAACCTCCACAATATAGATTAATCATCGGGCTTCTTTAATTTCAAACAATTTCAAATAATTAGTTTTAGGGAATTAAAAAAATATAAAATAAAATAAAAATATTTTCAAGTCATTTTAAATAGTTTATCACCTATTTATAATTTTTAAATAATATATGTGTTACGTATATAATTGGTTCATTTTTATAAATTTTCGAAAATGGTCTCAAAAATATTTTAGTTTCACTTAAATACTTTATTAAATTAATTTTGTCTAAATTAGTAGTTTATATTTTTAGTCATTAGTTCATTAGGTTAATTATTTTATTTCGTTAAAATTAAGAAGCTCGTTAATTAGTTATATTTATTCATTTCATTTAAGTTCTAGCCGAATTAACTAATTACCTCAATTTGGTCGAAATTGCAATTAATGTGGCTATGTGCTTAAGTCAATAATTGACCAACACCTTGGCCCATTTTTCCNAACCCCAACCATAACACTACCACTAAACATCACCTCAAATCCTCAATAATAATGCCCCTGGTCATTGTTGACACCCAATTTTGGACCTCCACAATATAGATTAATCATCGGGCTTCTTTAATTTCAAACGATTTCAAATAATTAGTTTTAGGGAATTAAAAAAATATAAAATAAATATAAAATAAAATAAAAATATTTTCAAGTCATTTTAAATAGTTTATCACATATTTATAATTTTTAAATAATATATGTGTTACGTATATAATTGGTACATTTTTATAAATATTCAAAAATGGTCTCAAAAAGATTTTAGTTTCACTTAAATACTTTATTAAATTAATTTTGTCTAAATTACTAGTTTATATTTTTAGTCATTAGTTCATTAGGTTAATTATTTTATTTCATTAAAATTAAGAAGCTCGTTAATTAGTTATATTTATTCATTTCATTTAAGCTCTAGCCGAATTAACTAATTACCTCAATTTGGTCGAAATTGCAATTAATGTGGCTATGTGCTTAAGTCAATAATTGACCAACACCTTGGCCCATTTTTCCAATTCCCATTCACCTTTTTCAGCCCATTACTCAATTACCAAGCCTAATTCGTTCAAACTCCAATTCAAACCATCAACAATCCATTCCATTTTCCCTAGAAATCCTAGCCCACCAAAACAAAAGAAAACCCATCAGAATACATATGCAACATGACAACAGCAGTACCAGCCGACCCCTCATCCCCCTTTTCTTCCAATTCCAACGCGTCAATACACACAACGATTTCGTCAAAATACACGAAAAAGCAGTGACAGAGGGGCAGTGCTGCGAAATTTTGACTTCTTCTCCAACATCCCTCTTAATCCATACATTAGCAGCAGCACGCGTTTCTCGCCCTTTCCTCTTTTTGAATGGGGCAAAAATCAAAGGAAAGGGCGTTTGTCCGAATTGGTGAAAGATTTTGGGAAGTTTTGAATTCAAAAAAAATGGGCTTTGAATTCGGATTTTTGTCCGTTTTCTCCCTCCATATTTTACCCTAATTTTCCCCTATATGTACTCTCTTTCTTCTTCGTAGAGAGGGGATTTTTATTTTGGAGTTGAAAATTTTCTTGCAAAGGTAGAGAAAAAATATTGGAGAAGGGAGGAGATTATTTTTTGGTTTGGAAAAAAGAGAATCAAAAGAGCGTTGTTTGTTTTAGTGAACAAAAAATTTGTATTTTTCTTCTTATCGTTTCTTTCTGGTTGCTGGAAATTATGCTGGAATCCTTGGAGTTCTCCAGAGTCGTTGGTGAAGTCTCGCTATCTTCTGCTCATTGTTGTCTCAGTTTAGCTACCCGAAAAAAGGTAACATTTTTCGCTATAATCTTCTTTCGCTTTTCTTCTATCTCAGACATGTCTTGCTATCGTATTGTTGCGTTATTGTTATTTGTGGTTGAAAATGGTTAGCTTTCGTGTTGTATATTTTGTTCTTAGATGATGTGATTTCAAGGTTGACTCAAATTTCTGTTGCAATGTCTTCGCATTTCCTTTTGTGTTTTTTTTATATTATCTCCAAGTATCGATGGTTTTCATTCAACTTCGCTATTGTCGCTATCGTTTTCCTTGCAAAAATGAGATCTGAATCTTAAACTAGTCAATGTGGAAGATGTTCGTTGCCCTATCTAATGTTGATTAACGTAGTAGTTTGTTTTCCCATGACCGCCTTACTGTGCGATATGTCCTGTTCCAAGTTAAATCTTGGTTCTCTCACTTTATTTTTATTTTTATTTTTGAAAAATTGATGGTTATTTGTTGTTACCCAGCTTTATTGTTTATCCTTAAGTTATTTAAGACTATATTTGCATCTTTATTGCCTCTCGTTCCGCATTAATTTCACCCACATGTTTTTGAATCAGTTTACTTTTGTTTGCATCTGGCTTAATTTTTGAGTATCAATCTCTCGTGGTTTGTTATTACCGATATTGTTGTCCACGTGAGCGCAAAAATTTCAGCTAGTCAATACGGAAGCTATATGTCTTATTACCTATCTTTGATCGATGCAGATGCTTGCTTTCCTCCCTCATTTTCGAATCCCATGCTATTACTGGTTATTTAGCTCTGTACTCTTCTATGCTAGATGTCGTTGCCATATAATTCTTCCTAAATATATGACATTTTTCTGCCTCATGATTGTTTTATCTTGCTTTTCAGTTTATTTTGTCAAGCACATTTGTTTAAGTTGCAACTTACAATTGGTCTTTCTTTAGGAAAGTTTAAGAAGCATGATGTCTTTTTTTGTCTTTTCTTTATTGGATTACTTATAACCCTTCTTGTCAGACCCCCTTAATGCTATATAATCTATCCCATTTCAAAATTTGCATGATTAGTTTGGTCGTTAGTGCATACTACATGTTGGTTAAAATCGTATTTCTGTGAGTGATATCTCCATTGCTTAAAGTGTTTGGTTCTTATTGCAATTAAGCACTAATTAAAAATCAGTTCATCCTCCTTATGATGTCTAGTCCCTAATACAGTAGCATAGGTAATGACATTACTACTTCTGATATTGATATGTGAACCATTATTTATGTATTTTATTTGTTTTGTTGTATGTAAATCTGTCTGAGTTCCCCGTGAACTCTTATTTTTCTTCCCCCGCATTTCGAGAGGGAGCCGTAAAGGCTCAAACCCTTTTATGTTGAGTCAACCGGGTCGACAAAAATGGTGTACAGGTTAAAAGTGGTAAACTGATATCGAAGAAAAAAATTTCATGTCTTGGAAAGTCGAAAATCGGCTAAAACGCAGCTGGCAAAAGGAGTCAAATCCCCCAAAATACAATTCCAGCAGGTTTAGGTGAAAAAATGGGTCCAATGGCCCAGCAAAGTGATTGACAATGAATTTAAAATGGGTCAAGCCTCATTTATGACAAATTTCAGATTTAGGACAGGAGTTGGGCCAAAAATACATCAGATCGGAATTTGGGCAAAAGCCTAAATTCAATATATTCCTCTTTATTTATTTATTTATTTGTTGATTGACTAACATTTTATTTAGTTTTATGGTTTAATTTAATTAAAATTCCCAAAGATAGCCATTTCATTTTACATATATATTCAAATCAAAATATTTATATTTTTACACTTAACTTTATTTTATTATTATTGGTCTTGCAACTTGAACTATTTCCCTTTAGAAAATTTCCCTTTAGTTCATTTCCCCTTAAGATAATTAACATGATAATAATAATAATAATAAATAAATAAATAAATAAATAATAATAATAAATAAAATTATAAGTTTGCTTACTTAGCTATTGTCTTTCTCAAAATTAGTCAAGTCATTTTAGTCAAATCGCCAGTCAACCGCAAGTTAGCGGACATTCTGAGGGCCTAACACCTTCTCGGAATGTACATTTGAACTCGAACCCTTTTGTTTTCAATAGATTTTATTTGTTTAAGCAATTTTTTCTTGATTTTTACTAAAAAAATTAAGTGACGACTATGATCTTTTGGAAATTCGTTTTCTCTTAAATCATAAGTTTGATCGATTTTTTTCCGAAAACTTAGTCATTTTTATTTCATATATCTTTTCAAGTAAAATAGAAATGGTTACTCTGTTGGGGAGTTAATTAAGTTCTAACCATAAGATTTGACTTATTCGACTAACTGTGATTAATTGCTAAATTGTTTATCTGTGCTTAATGTGTTTAAACTGCTATAACTGTCATTGCATTTCATGGCATCTTCCTATTATATTTATAGTATATTAAGGACGGTTTCTGCATAATCGCAGCCGAATTTTTTATACTCAACCCCTTTTCGGAAGGATCGGTGATTTATTGGTACGTCATGCGTCCAATGGTTGTCATGAATTCCAGCCTAAGTTGTCCACTTGGGTTTTTGGTTTTTCAAAATCTACTCTTAGTCAGAAACCAAATCCCAATTTTTAGCGCATTTTGAAATAGGTTGACCCAACACCCAAGGCGTGTTGGGCCCATTAGAAGCCCACATTGTGTCTATTTGGCCATTTGCCAATAAAAAGACAATCATGCTTATGTGTTTAATTGAAGGGTGTATATGTCGATTTAAACAAATCAATTATCTATGGGGTTAGGGGTAACTTACCTTGTCTGTTTTTCTTGTAGGATGAATCCGATGTGTGAGCGTTGAGGACCCGAATGGTGACCATACCCCATCGTTACCTCCAAGTTTGGTGGAAGTTCATTGATGCAGAAGACAAGAAGAAAGTTCAAAGACACATAGGCCATCTCCAGTCATTAATGGAAATTGTGTCTTATCCCGACTTGATTGGAACGATGGTGAAATTTTGGGACAACAACAACATGGTATTTCGGTTCGGGGAAGTAGAGTTGACTCCGACTATCGATAAAGTTCTTGCTAGTTACAAGAGTGTTGGCATGTGCAACAAAAGGAAACGCCAACTCGATATTGATCTTCTCTTTTCAAAGGTATGGGATTTTGCCGAAATCAAAGAAAAATTGTCACTCGTCAAAGTTGAATGGATGGACAGGCTTTCCGGGTCAAATATTCCACTTCAAAAGTTGTATTATCGATTTGGACGCGTAAAAGCTTACGAGAAGTTCAAAGAAGAGTTTATTTCGAAAGAAAAATGGAAGGAAATACGCCTCCTCACTTTTGAGATATGCCTACTTAGGACAATGGTGTTTCCCTAAGGACCAAACTACACCATTTATCCAAGTGTAGTAATGGTCACTCATGCTATTTGTTATGGAGTAGGCTACGGGTCTGTAAGAAAGTACTACAATTTGGCTCCTATGATCCTTACTGACATTTACAGGGCATTAGATAGATGCAAAAGTGGCACACGTTTCTTTCAAGGGTGCAACCTAATACTTCAATAGTGGATAATGAGACACTTGATCAAAGCTCGTGATCCAACAGAACCAGATCCCTTAGAAAGACCGAACAAACTCAAAAGTCATGATTGGTGGGTGCAACGTAATCATTTCAACATGATTGGAGGCCAAGAGTTTTGGTACCCAAGACTTCAGGGTTTGAGAGATGAAAATGTTCAGTGGTCGATCCCATGCTTGGTAGTAACAAGACAAATTGTGATCTGAAATGGAAAGGCCCCTTACTTGATATTTGTTGGGTTGAGAGGAACTCGACCATATGCTTCTTCTCGCGTACTTAGACAACTAGAAGGGAAACAAGAGCTCCCTCAAATCGAAGACATGACAAGATTTGTGACAGATCATGAAAATGGCAAAAACGTTTTTACTAAAAAGATGCTTCAACTATGGAAAACTCGAAGGGTATTGGGTGAGGCGGTGCCAAATAGGTTTCGTCCTGAATGTTCTAAAGATTACAAGGAATGGTTAAAGAAGAGTCTCGCCGGAACAATCGAACCCAGTCCAAACGTTCCCCATATTATTGCAGATGTTGGAGCCAAACATCAAATTCAACTTCATCAACCCCAAGAGAAGTTTGATAGGAATGAGTGGAACATCAATGTTGGCATTCAGAAGACGCCAAAGTCATAGCGCAGTTAAAGAAAGAACTACAAAGAGCCAGGCAATGAATGTCAGAATTGGATGATATCATGGAAAAGCAGATCCAGTCGGTAGAGAGGTTCAGACATCAGGAAGGGGCTCGGTTGGCAAAAGATCACCTATGGGAGAATATATATGTTATGTGGGAAGAAGTCAGCATCGCCAAGAGGACCAGACTTGGTTAAGGATCAAGATGAGCTTGAAGCTTGCTATCATCCCCTGTGTGGGATTGCTTTATTTGTACTTTATTTTGTAATTTACTTTCCGAACTCATTTCCCTAATTTTATGTTTGTCAAACATTTTTGAATGCGATTAATGAAATATTTTGGGGATAATGAATTTGCTTAAAAAGACATAGACATCCTTCAATTCGCTAGGCCTACCCTTGGCACAAAAGGGTCACATGCATGTTTAAGACGCAATATTTGTTTGTTTACTTGGGTGCTTTAACTATCTATGTGATACGTTGCTTTGAATGATGGACATTTTTAGCCCACTCATTTTCAAAAATTTCTGAAAATCTCCACAATCTCAAATACAAGTCACTACCAAAATGTTTGACCAAAATTCCACGATTCTTGAGTTTCTCACCCATAAATATAATCCCACTACCAAATCCTAAAATATTACTCTATCATCTCAGGAAAGGAAAAATTGCTGCTAAGATGGAAAAAGGTAAGAGTATCGACATAAAGCTAACTGAGGAGGATTTAAGGATGAAACTGCGCCGATTCAGACAGGAGATCCAAGAAACCAGAGAAAGGAGGATAAAAGTGGAATTTCCACCACGGTTGCACGAGCAGCAAATGCGGCACTAGACGCGGAGTTGGCAGCTAAGATGACAAAACATGTTGCTATAAATGAAGAGACAGCTGTTGTGCGGAAGAAACATGATGCCTTCAAAGATATAACCATGACGCTACGAAAGCCACGTGGAAAATACTCTTTCTTCAGTAAAGAAGCCAATAGTGATCCGGAAGACACTCATCCTGGAGCTACCGAAGAAGATACCGATGAAGAAATTATCTATATGCCTCCCTTCCTGGGACATTTGAAAGGATGAGACAAAAGATCACTCTCCCAGCTTATGAGCGAACACATAGCGTGGGGGTAAGAGTCGTGCCGTGTGCTCTCATTTACGAGCACCTTAGGGCTTCACGCATGCTAAAGCCTCTCAAAGGAACCACTTTTGGGTTTGGGTACGAAAGCTCTCAAAAGACGTATGCCTACCACCCGAACCAAAGAGGACACACTATAGAAGAATATGAGGAGCTTAAGGCAACAATCTGCAACCTGATCTGTGTTGATAAGCTGGTTGAACACCCTTATTTTACAAGATCAAAAGGCCCTACAGATTCCTTCCCCAGTCAAAGTTCTCGGAAAGGCAAGTCAACAATGGGCGATAACGTTGAGGATACCGGCTTAACAAATGTTATTGTGGCGCAGCCCGTCATTGCTGATCAAAACACGTTAATCATGCAGTTGATGCAACAGATCGCTGAGATGCAGGTCAAAATGCAGAGAAGGTAATATTTGTCTAATCTAGCTTTTGCTTTCAATGCTCTAGCAGATGGAAGGCTTCCACTTCACTTTCCTCCTTCAATTGCGGAACATGCTCAAAACCCACCCTCCAGTCCTGTTCATAGCACCTCAATCATCGACCTAACCGCCCAAAATCCCTATTACGCCTCCGCCTCTTATCAAACACCAAAAATGCCAACCTCCAAGTGCCACTTCCTCCCCAAAATGCCAACATCCAAAGTGGTCCACCCCCTCAAAACCAAAACGTTAACAACCCGCAAACTTCCTTCCGTCACCAAAATCAACATACCAACCCCCAGACTTTCCCGCAAAACTACCAAGCCACTCAAAATGCCCAAAGTCCTTCCATTGCTCCACCCCTACCTCAGAAAGCCACTTTCCGAATCCCAATTCCCAATAAGCATGATGTCAATGGTTCTGAGCTCGACCACTATGAGGAGCGAGAGAGAGAGTGGAGGTCAAAGGAAGTGGCCGCCAAGCTTGATATGAAGGAAGAGATCCGAAAAGCCATGAAAGAGTTGCAATGTATTCCTGAAGTCGCCGGTTTAAGTTATGATGATCTATGCATTCATTCGAATTTGGACCTCCCGGAAGGGTTCTAGGTGCCAAAGTTTGATGTTTTCGGAGGAATGGGGAACCCCATAGCGCACTTGAGGGCCTACTGTGACCAACTCGTGGGAGTTGGGAGAGATGAAGCTTTACTGATGCGGCTTTTTAGCCAAAGTCTGAGTGGAGAGGCTCTGGAATGGTTTACATCGCATGAAATAAAACAGTGGCCTAGCTGGAATGTCTGGCCAAGGACTTCATTGAACGATTCGCCTACAATGTAGAGATCGTTCCTAATTGTTATTCCTTGAAAAAAATGAAGCAGAAATCAAATAAGAGTTACAGAGAATTTGCAAACAGATGGAGAAAGGAGGCAGCTAGAGCTCGTCCTCCTATGTTTGAGAAGTAAATTGTCGAAGTGTTTGTGCGGGTTCAAGAGCCTAAATATTATAATAGAATTATGTTGCTCGTTAGAGCAAAGCTTGCTGAGATAGTCAAAGTAGGTGAAACTATCGAAGATGGATTGAGAATCAGGAAGATTGCCCATGTTGCTGCCTCGCCTAGATCCTCGGGTTTGTTAAAGAAGAAAAGAGAAGATGTGTCTTCTATCTCTTATGAGGGGAAGAAGACCCCAAGGAAATCCTCATCATACCAAGGTCGTCCTGGACCTTCACAGAGTTCGTACCTGGCTTGTTATGCACATGATGATTAACAAAATACCCCTCTCCCCAGTTACCAAAGTACCCCTCCTTCCAGTTATCAAAATACTCTCCCTCCTATCTACCAAACTCCCCTTCCAGTTTACCAAACTTCACCTCATCATTATCGAAACGTCACCCCTAACTGTTCCAATGTTCAGACAAATTACCAAATGCCTCCCCCAATGTACCAAACTCCAGCGTCTCTTTACCAAAATACCCCCTCGAACTACCAAGCTCTACAACCAAATTACCAAACCAATTCATACCCAAGATATCAAACCCCCCGTCCAAACGCTCCAAATTATCGCCAAATGCCTCCTCCTCAACAAGGCAATTACGATCCCCCTTGTCCTAGATTTGAGAAGAAGCCTGCTAGAAATTTCACTCCACTCATTGAAAGTCGAACAAAGCTGTTCGAGCAATTAACTGCGACAGGATATATTTATCCAGTGGGGCCCAAGCCGATTGACACTAGCTCAGAGTTTTAAAGACCTGACCAGAGGTGCGCATATCACTCCAATGATGATGAAAATGAAGAGCATGACAATGATGATGAAATTCAGACTATGTCAGAAGAGGTTAGTGGAAGATCGTTTGCCAATTTTTCGGATGAGACAAAAACTGATAATAATGTGTGCGGTAATATGAGTGAGAAGGAAGCTAAAAATTTTGACAAATTACTGGAAGAAGTTGAACGTGAATTATATCCAGGATGTAAGAAATTCTCAAAGCTTTCATTTCTTGTGAAATTGCTACATTTGAAAGTGTACAATCAATGGAGTAATAAATCATTTGATATGTTGCTAGAGTTATTAAAAGATGCATTTCCTACTGGTGAGACACTTCCTAATTCATATTATGATGCTAAAAACATGTTGCAAGGTTTGGGATTAGGATACATTTCGATTCATGCTTGCAAAAATGATTGTATGTTGTACTGGGCTGAACACAAAGATAGACAAGAGTGTCCACATTGTGCTACTTCAAAGTGGAAAATTGATAATGGAAAGGACAAAAAGATTCCTCATAAAGTCTTGCGATATTTTCCGTTAAAGCCGAGACTTCAGAGGTTATTTATGTCTAGTAAAACAAGTGTGGACATGAGGTGGCATAAAGAAAAACATCTTGATGAGGCAAACGTGTTAAGGCATCCAGCAAATTCTGAAGCATGGAAAGAGTTTGATAAGAATTATCAGTGGTTTGCACAAGAACCTCGTAATATTAGACTTGGTCTTGCAACTGATGGTTTTAACCCATTTGGTAACATGAGCACATCGTATAGTATGTGGCCTGTCATTCTCGCTCCTTATAATCTTCCTCCTTGGAAATGTATGAAGGACCCCTTTATGATAATGTCATTGCTTATTCCTGGTCCTCAAGCACCAGGAAAAGATATTGATGTTTATTTGCGTCCTTTGATTGATGAGTTGAAAAAGTTATGGAATGATGGTGTAAAGACATTTGATGCATCAACTGGGAAGTGCTTCAAGATGCATGCCGCTATTTTATGGACCATAAATGACTTTCCAGCTTATGGTAAGTTCTTAAATTACTTACTTTTTTTCTAGTAGTCAAATAATTTACATTATTTATGTATTAGACTATTATATAATATTGTAAGAGCTCCCAAGAGTTTACCTTAGGGGTCATTGAAGTGGGTCACCATGAGGTCTTAGTTTCAAATTCTAACAGAAATAAAAACACTAGGTGATGTCTTCTCATTTGTTCTAGCCTTGATGGACAACATCCAATTCCACTTGTGCTTGCTCAATCTTCATTGTGACACCAAGGAATTGCAATTTTGTTTACTTTCCGACTCTCTTGTACAATATCCATAAAGAATATATATTCATCCTGGACATTGAAAAATTTCAAAGAAAATTCACTTTTCCAATTTTTACTTTGTATTATTAACACTTAACACCATTGGAGAATGATCTGAGATATGTGACACATCATAGTAAAAATTGATATGACTCCATTGCATCATCCATTCAAAGTTCCCGAAGTGATTATTTAGTCTATAACAAATTATGTTAGCACCATGTTGTTTGTTAGACCAGAAATACTATATACCTTTCCAGGGAGTTCACTGAGCATAAGCTACACTTTGTTTGTGGGAATAATATACATCTTTCCAGGGAAGTTCACTGAGTATAAGCNCATAGTGAACAAAGAGGTGTTTCCTTGAGGCTTCTGTGCCTGTTGAAATGGCTGTCAACTCTGATTGCTGTAATGACATAGGAGATTTTTTGAATGTAGCTAATTTCTGAAGGTTGCATCCTTCCTTGATAGTGTATTTAGGATTCTGAATCCCGGAAGCCTGCAATTTCTTTTCTGAATAAACAATGGGCACAACACTTCATTTAGTTGCAGTTCGAATTGATTCTTGATGAAATTTTGAGAGTGATCCTTAGTTTTCCATTTAGTAACTGTTGCAGCGAGATCACCGATAGCATTAGTTTCCTGACATGAGGTGCTCACGATTCAATTTTCAATGATCTTTTCTTGATGTTATTGTCTCCGTTGTTGATTATGCAATTTTTTTCTTATTGGATGTTATGTTTTATATAATGTTTCCTCTTCTCTTACTTGGTTTGGATGTACTTGAGCCGAGGGTCCACCGGAAACAGCCTCTCTACCTCCACGAGGTAGTGGTAAGGTCTGCGTACACTTTACCCTTCCCAGACTCCACTTTGTGGGATTTCACTGGGTATGTTGTTGTTGTTGTTGTAAATAATTTACATTATTTATGTATTAGACTATTATATATAATATTGTAAGAGCTCCCAAGAGTTTACCTTAGGGGTCATTGAAGTGGGTCACCATGAAGTCTTAGTTTCAAATTATAACAGAAATAAAAACACTAGGTGATGTCTTCTCATTTGTTCTAGCCTTGATGGACAACATCCAATTCCAGTTGTGCTTGCTCAATCTTCATTGTGACACCAAGGAATTGCAATTTTGTTTACTTTCCAGCTCTCTTGTACAATATCCATAAAGAATATATATTCGTCCTGGACATTGAAAATTTTCAAAGAAACTTCACTTTTCCAATTTTTACTTTGTATTATTAACACTTAACACCATTGGAGAATGATCTGAGATATGTGACACATCATAGTTAAAATTGATATGACTCCATTGCATCATCCATTCAAAGTTCCCAAAGTGATTATTTAGTCTATAACAAATTATGTTAGCACTATGTTGTTTGTTAGACCAGAAATAATATATACCTTTCCAGGGAGTTCACTGAGCATAAGCTACACTTTGTTTGTGGGAATAATATACATCTTTCCAGGGAAGTTCACGAGTATAAGCTCCACTGAGGGTGTTGCTCATGGTGAAGCACCTCCTATCTAATGTTTCATTGAGGGTGATACCTCTTTTGGGAACCTCTTGTCTAACACTCAATGGAGGGGATTGCTCCACATTGAGCACCTCTTGCCTAATATCAGATTGAGGGCTCTACTTCTGTAGATGTTACTTCAAAGTGATTGCTTTTCAAGACACAATTTTGATATTTAATACATCTGATATTGTAGAGAATCTTGTTATTTTGCATGTTCTATGTAATAGTATAAGTTATAAACTACTACTGACCATATATGATTTTTTTCCTATGAATTAGGTAATTTATCTGGATGGAGCACAAAGGGATACATGGCATGTCCTACTTGCAATAAAGATGCATCTTCACAAAAGGTAAGAAGTAAAATTTGTTACATGGGTCACCGTCGGCATCTTGAACCTAGTCACTCATGGAGAAGAAGCAAGAAATTTGATGGTAAGAAAGAAAATAGATCAAAACCAAAAGAGCTCTCAGGAGATGATGTCTTACATCAATTAGATTTATTAAGTACTTATAGAGTAGGAAAACACTCAAATAATAAGAAAAAGAAACGTCGTCCTGAAGAGTTGAATTGGGTTAGGAGAAGTATTTTATTTGAGTTACCTTACTGGAAGAGCTTGAAGTTGCGGCATAATTTAGATGTCATGCACATAGAAAAAAATATTTGTGAGAGTATTTTGGGGACATTATTAAATATTGATGGGAAAACTAAGGATACACATAAAGCAAGACAAGATCTAAAGGATATGAATATAAGAAAAGAACTATGGTTGCAACATGATGGTTCCACTTATACAATGCCAGCTGCTTGTTATGTTATGTCAAAAAAAGAGAAAACGGAGTTTTGGAAATTTTTAAAATCTGTTAAATTTCTTGATGGTTATGCTTCAAATATCTCAGGGTGTGTAAGTGTTGATGATGGTAAGATAACTAGACTCAAAAGCCATGACTATCATGTTTTGTTACAGCGGGTGTTGCCTATTGCTCTTCGTGGATTTCTAAATAAAGATGTCTCTTTAGCATTAATTGAGTTAGGTCATTTCTTCCAACGATTATGTTGTAAGACATTGAGAAAAGATGACTTAGAACAACTTGAAAGGGATATAATTATTATATTATGTAAGCTTGAGATGATCTTTCCGCCAGCTTTTTTTTGATGTTATGGTACATTTGGCTGTGCATTTACCTCGAGAGGCTATGTATGGGGGACCAGTACAATATCATTGGATGTACAAAATTAAGAGGTTCTTGTGCAAGCTTAAGCGTTACGTACGAAACAAGGCACGTCCAAAAGGTTCTATTGCAGAAGGCTATATTATTGATGAATGTTTGACATTTTGTTCTATGTATCTTACTGATATTGAGACTAGATTTAATCGTGAACATCGAAATGATGATGGATCTTGCAGCAAAGATGAACATGTTCTAGACATATTTTCAAATAATTCTAGACCATTTAGAGATGGAATATATGATGTCATACCAAAGAAAGATTTTGATATGGCTCGATGGTATGTGTTTAATAATTGCGAAGAAGCAGAACCTTTTCTTCAGTAAGTACTTTTTCTATTTATCTGGGTTGATATTTTTATATTTTAAATTATTTTTAATTAATTAATTTATTACATGTAGAGAGCATAGAGAAGAGTTATTGAAACAAGCTATTGTGAATATCAATGATAAACACCGAGAACAATTTCCTTTATGGTTCAAAAGAAAAGTAAGTGATTTAAAGATAAATATTCATGTTATTCTGTTTAAATTATTACTTATTTCTTTATTAATTGACCACAATTTTTATTGTAGATTATGCTATTATATAATAAGGAAAAGTCAATGCCTATCCAAAAATTATATCCTTTGGCAATGGGACCTGATGTGCGTGGAAGAACACATACTGGTTGTATTGTAAATGGTGTCAGGTAT
This sequence comes from Solanum stenotomum, assembly GCF_019186545.1. Taxonomy (NCBI): domain Eukaryota; kingdom Viridiplantae; phylum Streptophyta; class Magnoliopsida; order Solanales; family Solanaceae; genus Solanum; species Solanum stenotomum. Next base: position 61,023,390 of record NC_064287.1, read on the forward strand.
CATGTTCAACGATGCGATGAATTACGTAAAAGTCAAAACTGTGGTATAGTAGTTGCAGGCTACCATGAAAATGAGGTGATTGACTTTTATGGTATTATAGTTGACATCCTTGAGTTAGAGTATGTTGAGGAAAATCGAGTTCTCCTATTTAAATGCAAGTGGTTTGATCTTCGCAAGAAAACAGGGATGCGAAAAGATAATAATTTTACGAGTATTTGTGTTAAAAGGTTTTGGTATGAACAAGACTCTTTTGTACTAGCTACTCAAGCAAAACAAGTTTTCTATATAGATGACCCAAAATTGGGGGAAAATTGGCGAATTGTGCTCAAATTTCAAGATAGACACTTATATGATGTGCCAGAGAAGGAAAATTCAAAGGCAGAAAGTGATGAGTTGCATATTGCAAATGATGAAGTGTATCAAGATATTTCACTTGAAAATAATTCAATTGTCAATGATTCGGTGGAAATACTGTGTCAACTACATAGAGATGATATTGATTCGGTTACCTTGGATGCAAATGTAATTGAATTGGAGGCTCAAACACAACATGCAGTTGAAATTGATTACAGTGACGATGATTGTAACCAAGAGGATGACACTATAATAGAGTACATTAGTGATCATGAGGAGAATGAAGGTAATAATAGTACCAATGATGATGAAGTTGATAGCACATTTGATGGTGACGACATTGGCTTTTGATGTAACCTCATAAGAGTAAGGCCAATTACTTATTAATAGACCTTCTAAATTATGCATTTTTTCTTTGACTACTATCAAAGTAACGGTCTTATCACTACAAAAAAATTTGTTTTATTGAAAATTATTTATCGTACTTAAGGTCATAGGCGATTAAAGTCGAGTAGCTTACCAATAACTTAAATTTCATTATTTTATCTTTTTCTATGTTTTTTTGTCATTCCCTACTATTCTTTTATGTATTCAAGAAAAATTATTTTTCCCCGAAATTAGTTTTTTACTTTAGAGAGGGCCCCTCCTTTCTACCTTTCTAACAGCTTCAGGTTGTTCTCTTTCTGTGTAGGGGTCCATATCTTTGGACTGATTGCAAACAATGCACACGAAATTGCAGGTTTGCCTCACTTTTTGTTGCTACTTATCTCTAATTTAGTGAATTAGTTAACTATTCTAACAGATGAACATGACATTTTTTTTTTGCCTCGTGGTTGTAAGCTTTTTTTTATGAATCCAAAAACTTGATGTTGCTACAGCCACTCTTTAATGCTTTTAAGGCCACCAAAATAAGCAAAATAGTGCTGAAGCATTATAGTATTTTCAGTCTTACCAGCAGTACATGTCCACCACCTAAGATAGAATTAATGTTATCCTTATCAAACATTGTCTGGTTAGCAAAATCAACAATAGAAACTAAACCTAACATAATCAATTCAACATGTATTTTTTTAGGTAACTAATTTTTTCATAATCACCCGAAACAGAATTACAAATCAAGCTAGCTACCACAACCAGCTTAGTCTAATTTATAGCACCATCCTAACCAACTGCTATCTACCAGACTCCTCATCAATCTCTACAGAAAACTAAGACTTTACAAGCCATGATTGTACTACATCCTTTGCCCCCAATGGTGCTCTAATATTACAAGCAATTCTCTTCACAATTTTTTTGAAGCAGTTGCCACTGGATCAGAGTCAACTTCCTAGCTGTACCGACGTCGCATTTTCATCTCGAGTCCATTAAGATTCCTCCAATACCAACTACAATCAAGAGGTGGTGTATGTTCCCAAATGCTCCCCTGCTTTATATACAATTCATGCACCTATTCACCCATAATATGTGTTTTTTCCCAGATAATTGTCGTAATAGTTTTCCAGCATAAGCCTCATTCCATTTCCTACTTCCTTTAATGTTAAGCCCTCCATATTTCTTGAGAGTAAATAACCTTTCCCAGGACACTATGGACTAATCCCAAGTAATTTCATTTTGTTGTGTGGTCGAAAGACACGTAAGCAAGCATCAGAATTGAAGGTGTGAGTGAGCCCTACTTGAAGCTTTGACCTTCTTCAATGGAGTCTTGAGTTGAGAGAGTTTATGATTTGATTTAGTGTGTTGAGTTAGAATGACTTAGGTTAATGGGGTTGGGGTCTTATTGTTGGGTTTAGTTAGGTAATTAACTCACTAACAAACCCCCTTAACCCCTAGTTAAATAACTAACTCGAAAGTCAACTCCCAACTAATAACTAAAAATCTGAAAACTGGCAGCATCTATGTTGGCCATCCACGGACCGTCAATTGATTAATGGTCCGTGGTTTGGTCTCGTGGTTTGTATCTGGGAGTGTAAATGTTGCAGGTCTCTAAAAAAACTAAGTATGGACTGGCGTTCATGATTGATGGGGCGTCAATTCATTGATGGGGCGTCAATGGCCATCCGTAGGCCACCTCCAAAAAGCTGTTTTCTTGCAACTGTTTGGGGGACTGTTTTGGGGGTCTAGTTTCCAAACGATTCCATGGTTTAGTTTAGGGTCTTTTTAGCTTAAAAG
>NC_064287.1:61029120-61063070 GCF_019186545.1 Solanum stenotomum
TTTTTTTTATAGGCCCAAAAACAGGGGAAGCTTTGTCCAATTTTTTGTAAATTTTCATCAAGGCTTGCCTTTAGCATCCCACCATTTAACATTGGTCATGATCCTGAATTGAATTGTAACACAAGTGATGCAACTAATGAATGCATATCATCCATGGACACAAGAAGATCATTTGTGTGTAGTAATCTTAAGGAAATCATAAAAATATTTTATAATTGGATTAGATATTATGACAATGTGATTGTGCAGTTTAATAAATATTAGAATGGTTGGAGTGAATATTGTGTTTAATTTAGTTTGTAAGACTAAAGATAATGCTTTGGGATGATACTTGTTAAATATGGTGAAACTTTATTTTTAATAGGTATTTTTTATTTTTTTATGACGTATATATGTTAATTATAATAGTTGCTAAATGGCACAAATTGATTGTGGCTATACTTATTGTGGGAGTTCTACAAACTATCGTAACAATAAGTTGTGGGTATTACTATTCACTGACCTTTTTACTGCATTATAAAAATTAATGGTTTTCGTTTTTATTTTATTGTAATACAACTTAAAAATATGCATATGACTTTTATTAGCTGCAATTGTTCCAACGGATCTTGATAAATACCTTTTCATTGAGTCCATAATTGCACTATTCCACTTGGAAATTTAGGTTGTAGCCATTTGAACATATTTTTTTGTGACAATTTTTTTTTAACTAAATTGTAGGTTAAATAGAGACAATAATACGATTGTCACTAATTGTTTGAATTATTAGTGACAAAAATTACAGTCACAATTGAATATAAAATTTTGTTGCTAAAGTTTACTATGATTAACTACAAATTCTAGTTCGTCACCTATTGTCAATATATTTTTCTGACAAAGTTTTTCATATCTAAAATCTAACTAATTTTAGGACAAAAAATGATTTGTCACTAATGAATCAATATATATTTTCGTGACGAAAAAAATTTGTATCCAAAATTTATCTAGTTTTAGGACAAAAAATGATTTGTCACTAATATATCAATGTACTTTTTGCGACAAAAAAATTTTGTATACAAAATTTAACTAATTTTAGGACAAACATGATTTGTCACTGATGTGTCAATATATTTTTTGTGACAAAAAATTTTCGTATTCAAAATTTCCCTAAATTAGGGACAAAAAATGATTTGTCACTAATTGAGAATATCATTAATGACAAAATAATGTGTCACTGGTGACTTCAAATTCGTGGCTAATAGTACTCAACAAATGGCGCCAATTTACTTTTTGGTGGGAAACTCAATTGGACAAAACTTCGCCACGAATTTTTGTGTTTCGTCACTAATAATATAAGCCTCATGTATTTAACCACAAAATTTAATTTTTGTCACTAAAAGTGAATAATTAGTGACAAATTTCATGCCGTAGCTAAAAATTTCGTAGCTATATATCACATTTGTTGTAGTGAAAATTATAAAATTAAAACAAATCAAGGGGAACTTTTGCAAATAACCACTATAATAAACTTAATTATGCATCATAGCTATAGTTTGCATATACGGGTTGTAGCTATAGTTTAAGCTGCCTCATTTGTATAATTCACGGATTTGTATAATTCGCAGGTTTGTATAATTCGCGGGAACATTTGTATAGTTCAATTATTTTTGTATAAACTTGAAATAACGAATTTATACAATTACAAACATCAGAAGTGTAAACAACTATATAAAATTTTATTATACAAATTCCGAATTATGCAAAAGTTATACAAATTTTGAATTATACAAAAGTTATACAAATTATATTATACAAATTCCGAATTATACAAACATGCAAATTATACAAAATTAAAAAGTTGAGCCGCGTAATTATAGCTAAAAGTAGGTCACGAATTGTAATTAAGACAAACTATGGCTATGTTAAAGTATTAACTAGTATATGTTTGCTTATATGCGTAATTTTCCCATAAAACAATATATATTGGGTCCGTACTTGTCCGGACTTTTGTATCTAGTATAACTATATAAGTCAACCCTGAGTTTAATTCTTTCAAAAATATTATATTATGATCTTATCTCAATCTTAAAAAGTCAAAAAGCCATTTAATAAAATTTATTCCTTTTATGTCACTTAATTTTTACAATTGAGCTATATAAAAACTAGCTAAAGAGGAGAATTTGCTACAATTGAAAGAAATAAACAATATAATTAAGTTACAATTATATCATGACAAAAAACTTCTTCATTTTTCTCATAATTTCATGGTATATTACCAACGGTTATCAAGTCGTCCAAGCTTTTCACTATGTTTATATTGAGGTTCATATTGTTGATGCTCTTCCAAATAATGATATACCCTTAACGTTTCACTGTGCATCAAAAGACGACGATCTTGGATATCATCATCCTAAAGTGGGCGATGATTTTCATTTTTTTTTCCGCCCTCATCATGATATTTTCAGACATACCCTTTTTTTTTGTCATTTTTGGTAGGGTAACAAACAAGCAATGTTTGATGTTTATACTTATGAATTGAGTGTTAACTGCTCAAAAGATGAGAATCCTAATGACTATTGTTATTGGAAAATACAAGAAGATGGCTTTTATATGGGTCCTAGTCTTGACCAAGTAAGGAAATTGCATGATTGGAATTAGTAAGAAAAAAATATGTATGGACTTTATAAGAGTATAATAATGTGTATCCATATATTTGAATGAAAGTTGTTGGTTTTAATTTTTCTAAGTGTTCTCTTACTTTTTTATGTTTTTTCCCCTTAAGAGTACTAATATCTACCAAAGAGACTAGTGTTACGATGTTAAATCTGAACGAATTTAACTAGAAGTTTTATTTTTATGAGGTAGGTCTAATGTTACTCCTATTATTACATTACTAAAAATTGTCAAAAATTCGATCCAAAATCAGATCATTTTATTTTTATTTTTTGAGAAGGGAGTGGGGGTATCGACTGTTGTCTCTTTTGACGATCACAATGTCATCAACATAAAAACAAATAATGACCTTGTGATTTGGAGTGTCTTTAATGTAAAAACATTTGTCACATTCATTAATCTTGAATTCATTTGCCAACATAATTTGGTCAAACTTCGCATGTCATTATTTGGGCACTTATTTTTATGTTGATGACATTGTGATCGTCAAAAGAGACAACAATTTTTTTTTTTTATAACTTTCTCAAATACAGACATTGTTTTAGAGTCAATACCTTGTCATATGTCCTTTTCAGAAGGACCTTTCCATAACATTCAATTTGTTATAGAATTACCCATGATCATAGTCTCATCAGTCCAATAAGGTCAATATGACCCAAATGTTTGTTTGACAACACAAACATAACATATCACTTTTCACCAATGTTCATGTCTATAAAACAAAAAATTAATAGACATATCTTTTCATGAAAAATCACAATATTTTAAAGTGAAACTTTTTCATCAAAGAATACAATTCTTTTCAATGAGTAATATAATTTTGTGGTTTCATACTAGTCTTATCATATACTAGTAAAGAGAGACTCAATGACCACAATATCAAATATACTCCAAGAATATTGTGGGTCTAACATAATGCAAGATTGTCATTAAATTTCATATCTTGTACTTTCAAATTTAAATTAGATAGTAAGTCTAATTTTGTCTTTATCACAAGGAAAGAACCCCCCACATTTTAAATATGATCTCAAAAATATTTTTCAAGTATTTGAAATTATTTTTCACATATTTTTTCCCATGCTTACACATTGGCAACACGAAGCCTTCTTTTGGAGATTTAATCCGTATAAACACCCATTGCAGGCACAAAAACCACTAATTTTATGTCACTAGTGTTTTTGTTTTCCCTTTTTGTCACAACTAGACAAACCACTTAGTATTTATAATACTAACAATAAAGATTCAATCTTTATACAACTTTTTTCTAGTTTAACGATGAAGTTTTTATATTCTTCTAATCGTTAACCGAATGAACATTGAATTCTGATGAAGTTTTAATATTCTTCGAATCAGTTTCACATTCAGACAGAGTAGTAAACCAAAAAGGTTATAATCTCTAGAAACCTCAAATACAACACTGTTTCAAGCTAATGATGAAGATTTTATTTTTTTCAATCATTTAGCCTTAATATTCATATGCTATTAATAAACTAAGTCGGTTCACGAGTAATCTCAATCAAACTCATTGGATGACAATGAAAAGAGTTTTGGAGTATTTAAAACATACTTTAAAAAAAAAACTATTGTTTTGCATTATAACTAATATTCAACAGTATTGGAAGAATATAGTGATGCAAATTGAATCACCAGGTCAAATGAAGTAAAATCCACGAGTGGATATGTATTTACTCTTGGTGGAGGAGCAATCTCTTGGAAATCTTCCAAACATAGAAGTATCACTCACTCTACTATGAAATCTGAGTTTATCACTCTAGATAAGGCCGGTAAAGAAGTTGAATGACTCCAAAATTTCTTGAAAGATTTTTGACCCAAACCTTTTAGCTCCAGTATGCATACACAATAAGAGTTAATTTGCAATAGGTAGGGCATGGAGCATGATGTATAATGGAAAGTCTCGTCATATATGACGTAGACATAATATCGTTAGAGAACTACTCTCTAGTGAAATTATCATAATTGACTATGTAAAGTCAAAGGATAATGTGTCGGATCCACTTATAAAAGGCCTAACTAGAGAGGGAGTTGATAGATTATCAAAGGGAATGGTACTATGGCCGAGAACAAGTCATTGTGGCGGTAACTCTACCTAGAAGACTGGAGATCCCAAGATCTAGGTTCAAGGAGATCAAACAAAGTCATTGATGACGGTTCAACATTGTCAAAATATTTTTTATGGTCCATTCTCATGATAAGACAATGTTCAGTAACAAGGATAAAGGCATTAGGACTTTTTAATGATTTCTAAGTTTGATACAGGGTATATCAAATGGTGTATCTACGGGATAACACATTTAGAAATCACCTATGTAAGTGTGAAGTGTAAGCCGCTTCAAGGAGAATCCGGTAAGGCTAGTTCTCTACGCACTTATAAACCGAGACGTGTTCATGGCTGAAACGAATAAAACAATGAGAACCAAAAACAGTTCAAGGGTTGATTGTGTGACTTATGTTGTCTAGGTATACAACAAAGCTCGACGGTTCAAAGATATCAAATCTATGGATTGACCGAGTATATCCGATATATGTTCACTACGGAAAGTTCAAAGGGAAACCCACTTATCCAGAGGCAATCAATCCTTAATTACGAATCACACAGTTTTTCATGCATATGTTTTAACAATAGCCATTCCTTATTCATGTGGGGGATTGTTGGGTTTTAAAGGTGTGAACAGGAAATGAAGGGTTGTGACTCTCCTGAAGAGTTGTGACTATGCCGAAGGGTTGTGAACTTTATGAAAGGTTGTGTCCTTTCTAAAGGATTGTGACCGTTTGAAAGGTTATTCCTTTTCCAAAGTGTTGTCTTCTTTCTGAAAGTTGTCTTCTTTCCGAAAGATTGTCTTCTTTCCAAAGGGTTGTGACCTTTACCTTTTGTTGGCTATAAATAGAGAGGTTTTCTCTCATTTTTCTGTATCGAATTCTTCCCTTCTTTTGCATACATTTCTTACAAAACAAAATCGATCGATTGTGTCTGTGTGTGTGATTCGTTGCTGTCATTTTGAGTTCGTTGAAATTATCGAAGTTTGAGGTACCGCTACTTCTTTAATGGTTAATCCGTTTTATCTTGGGAGGAATTAATCTACAACCTCGGGTACTTGAGGGGATTAAATTTCTTAAGGACACACAGTGGATTCTGTGGACTTGGATAGTTCTTTGTGTTTTTCTTTTCATCTTTTATTATTTCTGGTTTGCTAGTCTGAATACAGGAGATAACATCGACTTCATGAGAGTGAGAAAGAAATTATTAGATATGAAAGTTGTAGTGATGGTCTCCATTTTTTCTAACAAAAAAAGTGGAGGACAGTGGTAATAGATCTAGAAAACAAAAATACAAGGAAGAAGTAGATTAAAAAATTTTGGTCAAAAATATTTTTACGTGTCAATTTCAAGTGTATTACACTCATTATAAATATCTACGATGTCAAAATGAACTATGTGAAAAACTTTAAGAGGCCAAAATTATAAATATATATGACTTCATCACACACACACACACATATATATATATATATATTTTTTTTTTTATGACAAGGGAAACCCGCAGCCGCTACCCTTTGGGTGCGCACAGGGTAAAACCCCTGCTCCTATGCAATAGCTCGCAAATCACATAGGCAAACCCCTTGTTTTCGCTGGCAAGAAGTTTCAAACTTGAGACCTCCAACATGGAAGTCCCAAGCTCAAACCACTGGGCCACCCCGAAGGGTATCACATATATATATATAAAGTGATGAGTAAGAAATTATTAAATATGAAAGTTGTAGTGATGGTCTCCATTTTTTCTGACAAAGAAGGTGGAGGACAGTGGTGACATATCTAGAAAAAAATACAAGGAAGAAGTAGACCAAAAAAATTTGGTCAAAAATATCATTAACGTATCAATTTCATGTATATTACACTCATTATGTCATGTCAGTGAAAATTATTTAAGTGATTCAAATTCAGAATGACAAAGATGTTCAATAAATACAAGGCTAGGTAAAGATGTCAAAATGAACTAGGGAAAATCACTTACGTGTACACTTTTAAAAAAATATTTATGATATTTGTCAACATTATTCTTTTAACCATATATAACAATTTGGCTGAATGACAGTATTGCTAAAAGTTGCGAATTTGCTAAGTTTAAAGGAACAAAATTGTTTTAAGTAAGTATTGCTAAAGTTGACAAAAATGATAATAAATTAAAAGTATACTTAAAAGTGGTAATTATTAAATAAAAGACCTTCACTTATGTAATTTTTCCAATGAACTATGTGAAAAACTTTTAGAGGCCAATATATATATAAATTTTTTATATATATACATACATCTAACTTACTTTCAACTCGATAATATCCGATCTAACTCACCTAATTGTCAGCACTAACTGATGGTTTTGTAATGTCTTACTCTTGTGAATTTGCTTTTAATTGTGAAATGATCATTTTGTCCTTTTTCTTAGCATTTTCATGCTTAATTGTGTAGCGGGAATGGTTGGTGTGGTCCTCAATGCGATCAGGTGTGTTTTTGGTGATTTTGATCCTTTTGAGTTGAAAATTCTTGGTATGGTTGACTTTTATCAATATTTTGAATTTCGAGTGTCGGATGGGAATTTCGTCAGTTTCATCGTGTCTAGGATGTCGAGTTTGAACTATTAAGGTGGTTGGTCAAGTTTTGAGGTCTTCAGTTGAGTTTTGGGTGAAAAGTTGAGTTTTAAACCTTAAAAATGGTCTGGGAGAGTAATTTTGTTATTTGACCTCTTTTAAGAAATCTGAAGATTTCATTGAGTCTGGAATGTCAAATATAGTGGGGTAGCATGTCCAATTTATTTTTATTGGACCCCGAACAATTTCCGAGGGTTATTCGGAGCCTTTTTCCATATGTTGAGCTGCTAATTTTTCAATTTCTGGTGCTGGTCATTTTGACCTTCGCAATCGCGATGTGGCTTCTTTGTGACCTTTACGATTGCGACTCATAGGCTTGCGTTCACGATGAACCTTCTCATTAGCCTTCGTGATCGCCATGGATCCTTGTCTGGAAGATAAAGCTCGACAAGGTGTACACAACAGGTTGTGCAACGACCTTGATTCTATCACATTATTTCATCATCTCATTGTATTGCATGGGCCAGCTTTGTTGTGTTGTGTAACTTTCTTATGTGTATCCTTTTGTGTTTACTTTATTTGCGTCGTTATTATATAAATTGGCAGCACTAATGTCAAAATGGGACTTTTTTGCGTGCAAGTAGAAACGTTTCATATTTTATTTCTGAAGTCTGATTAGTTTCTTATACTCAGTCAATCTAACCTATTGAGTACATGTGGATTGTACTCACCCCTACTTCTATTATCTTTTTTATTCATATCCTAGTTACTAGTTAGGGTGATCTTCGTAGCGGTTAATCGGATCTAGCGATCTCTTCTCACTCAAAGTAGTGGTGGGTTCCTACTTTCCGGATCGTCAGTGGTTTCCATCTATCACTTACAATCTTTAATTTCTTCATTGTAGAAATGTTTTAGATGCTCTTTATACTTATGCTACCAGGTTTTAGGAACTTCTTTGTTATTTTCATTTTTGTTCAGTTGTGGTCTGATTTCCCTTTGGAAGTCTCATAGTAATATTTCATTAGGCTTACACACCAATTTTGAAGTTCTTGGAGTGTATGCCATCATGACCTCGATTTTTGGATCGTGACAGGTTTAGATTGTGTGTTCATGCTATAGTATACTGCACTGTCATTTTTTTTTGTATTTCTGGAACACCTCTATTTTTAAAATTAAAATACACTTGTGTTTATATACACTGAAAAAATATATTTATTGAAAAAAGTTTTCAAATGTTAAGTAATGAACAAGAGGTAGGAAAAAAGATGAAATTCTAAACCAAATAAACATTCTCATAACATCTTTATTACATAACAATTTTAAAAATCACCTCTCTATAAGCATCATATATAGTCAAAAATGCTATTTGTGAGAGATCTTAAAACAAAAAAAATAAAATATCATAAGCTACTATTATTAATTTATTATTATTATCACTTGTGTCCAATATAGGCACAGGAAACTTTTATAATATTATGAATCTGTATATTAAAAGGTAATTAAAACTTGTGTTTAATTCCTTTTTATAATTTATTTCTTCTCTGATCCCATTCCAAGAGTGTTCTTCACACCATCAATTGCACCTTGAGCCATATGTATCATTTGCTCTCCTTTCTGACTCACAAAAAAACCAATCATATATTATGAGAATTAAATATTTGAAAATAAATTCAATTTATATACACTGACAACATATATTCTTATAATAATTCTAATATGTCATACCACATGTAATCTGCCTTTTTTAATGTTATAATAAATCGAATTTCTATTGACGATTGTTTGTAATTATGTTTTAGGTAACCTGATAGTAAAAATATATAACAAGATGTACATTATAGTGTAATTTTCNAAAAAAAAAAATCAAAATAAAATGCGTCATTTATTTAATTATTTTCTTAATCAAATATGTTATAAGTTATTATTATTGTTGTTATTATTATTATTTTAAATTATTTTATTTTTTTTTAAAAATAGTCAAATATATTTTAGTCAAATCGCAGGTCAACCGCATGTTAGCGGGCACTTCGAATGCTTAAGCCCTTCTCGAAGTGTAAATTGAACCCCGAACCCTCTTTGGTATTTTCAAATGATTTTTTCTGTTTAAATCTTTGAAAATTATAAGTTTTCTTAATTTCTTTAAAAAATTAAGTGGCGACTCTTTTCTAAGTATTTTCTCAAATTGTTTTATACTTAGAACATCTCAAATAGTGATTTTTCTAAAGGTTAGAAAAATTACGGCATAACAGAAGGTAGAAGACATTGGTGACATATCTAGAAACAAATACAAGGAAGAAGTAGACCAAAAATTATGATAAAAAATATCTTTAACTTGTCAATTTCATGTATATTACACTCATTATGACATGTCAATGAAAATTATTTTAAGTGATTCAAATTCAGAATGACAAAGATGTTCAATAAATACAAGGCTAGGTAAATACGTCAAAATGAACCATGTGAAAAACTTTAAGCTAGAGGCCAAAATTATAAATATCTACTACTTCATCACTTTATATATATACACATATATATCCAATCTAACTCACCCAATTGTCAGCACACTAATTGATGGTTTTGTAGTGTCTTATTCTTGTGAATTTACTTTTAATTGTGAAATGATCATTTGACCCTTTTCCTAAGCATTTTCATGCTTAATTGTGTTGCGGGAATGGTTGGTGTGGTCTTCGATGCGATCGGGTGTGTTTTAAGTGATTTTGATCCTTTTGAGTTGAGAATTTTTTATATGATTGACTTTGATCAACATTTTGAGTTTTGAGTGTCGGATGATAATTTTGTCAATTTCATCGCGTCCAGGACGTCTAGTTTGAACTAGTAATCAAGGTGGTTGATCAAGTTTTCGAGGTCTTAGGTTGAGTTTTGAGCGTTTGGGCGATAGTTGAGTTTTAAACCTTAAAAATGGTCTGGGAGGGTAATTTTGTCATTTGGCCTCTTTTAAGAAATCTGAGATTTCATCGAGTCCGGAATGTCAAATCTAGTGGGGTCATGTCCAATTTATTTTTATCGGACCCCGAACAATTTTGGAGGGTCTATTCGGAGCCTTTTTCCATGTGTTAGGCTGCTGATTTTTCAGTTTCTGGTGCTGGTCATTTTGACCTTCGCGATTGCGGCCCATAGGCTCGCGATCGCGATGTTGCTTCTCTGTGGCCTTCACGATCGCGATTCATAGGCTTGCGTTCGTGATGAACCTTCTCATTAGCCTTCGCGATCGCCATGGATCCATGTCTGGAAGCTAAAGCTCGACAAGGTGTACAAAACAGGTTGTGCAACGACCACGTGCCAACATTGTTGTGTTGTGTAACTTGCTTATGTATCCTTTTGTGTTTACTTTATTTGCATCATTATTATATAAATTGGCGACACCGATGTCGAAATGAGATTTTTCTGCATGCAGGTAGAAACGTTTCATATTTATTTCTTAAGTCTGATTAGCTTCTTAATTATACTCAGTCAATCTAACCTATTGAGTACATGATGTGGATTGTACTCACCCCTACTTCTATTATCTTGTTTTTTATGCAGCCTAGTTACTAGTTAGGGTGATCTTCGTAGCGGTTGATCGGATCTAGCGATTTCTTCTCACTCAGAGTAGTGGTGAGATCCTACTTTCCGGATCGACATTGGTCTCCATCTATCACTTACGATCTTTAATTTCTTCATTCTAGAAATGTATTAGATACTTTTTATACTTATGCTACCAGGTTTTAGGAACTTCTTTGTTATTTTCATTTCTTTTCAGTTGTGGTCTGATTTTCCTTTGGAAGTCTCATATGTAATATTTCATTTGGCTTATACACCAATTTTGAGGTTCTCGGAGTGTGTGTCATCATGACCTCGATTTTTGGATCGTGACATGTTTAGATTGTGTTTTTTTTTTTGTATGTCTGGAACACCTCTATTTTTAAAATCAAAATACACTTGTGTTTATAAACACTGGAAAAAAAAATATTGAAAAAAGTTTTCAAATGTTAAGTAATGAACAAGAGGTAGGAAAAAAGATGAAATTCTAAACCAAATAAACATTCTCATAACATCTTTATTACATAACAATTTTAAAAATCACCTCTCTATAAGCATCATATATAGTCAAAAATGCTATTTGTGAGAGATCTTAAAACAAAAAAAATAAAATATCATAAGCTACTATTATTAATTTATTATTATTATCACTTGTGTCCAATATAGGCACAGGAAACTTTTATAATATTATGAATCTGTATATTAAAAGGTAATTAAAACTTGTGTTTAATTCCTTTTTATAATTTATTTCTTCTCTGATCCCATTCCAAGAGTGTTCTTCACACCATCAATAGCACCTTGAGCCATATGTATCATTTGCTCTCCTTTCTGACTCACAAAAATACAAACATATATTATAAGAATTAAATATTTGAAAATAAATTTAATTTATATACACTGACAACATATGTAATCTGCTTTTTTTCATGTTATAATAAACTGAATTTCTAATGACGATATGCACATCATAGTTAAATTTTCAATTATATATTTAATATATTATCTTGTGTTATTCTTTTATATTCAAATCGATCGGACCTCATAATTTTGTAATAAGATAGATTACCTGCTGAAGAAATCCAGCATTGTGGTCATTGTTTTGTTGAGCAGACTCACTTGCTCTTTGGGTAGCATTTTCAGCCTTGTCAACGGCTGAATTTGCCACATTTTTGGCTGAATCTATCCATTGCTCAGTCTTGGCCTAAAGTCATAAATTAAAGTAGAGGCAGATTCAGAATTTGTAACAATATGTTTTATAATAATTTTAAATAAATATACAATATTTTTGGATATTTTGATGGATTTCTTGATGCATATATATATATATATAAGGTTAAGACAAAAGTTATTGAGTTCATGACATGAATCCACATGTTAAATTGTGGATTTGCCGTTGGATTTAGTGGTAAAAGCATAGTGTGTGATTTCTCAGTTAGACACACATCACAGGTTCAATCTTTATTGCAAACAAGAAATTTGATATTCAAGTGAAGAAAGGTATTTGTTCATTGAGTTTCAAATCATGCACCACTGTTCTCGATGATTTTTCAATTATATATATATATATATATATATATTAAAAAAAAGAGTAAAATTTTGTTTTACCTCGGCTTGGCCATGGGATTCACCAGCATTGAATTGAGCACTTGACATCTTAAATTTTTCTGATCTTTAAGAAATTATATGGTAGAAATTTTGTTTATTTTTTTTCTTTCAAATTTCTTTTCTAATATATTATAATAAGTAGAGGATCTATAAATAGAGAAGTTGTAAGTTTAGTTGATTGATAAAGCATAATTTGCTGCTTTTTACCCTCCTTCATATGGATATAATTTTTTTTAGCCTTCCATAAAGTATTTTTAATTTATCCATGCACTTTTATTTATTTTTTTAAAAATGTTATTTCTGTTATTTATAAAGTCACTCGTGTTGTATATATAATAATACATGTCAAATCAATTGTAACTATTTTGATTTTGTAAATTGACAAATAATTTGAAACAACTATTTATGGTAACGTGGACAACTAATATTGAATGGTAAAGAAAATATAAAAAATGGTTTAATTATTTTTCACATTTCATGTCAAATTAGAATTAACAAAAGCCGACTTCTAATAGAAAATCTTTAATTGTTTTACCATTCCATCTCAAATTGTGTTAACGGTATTTCTAAATATAGTTTCTAATTTAGTTTGTAATGAGAATAATTATTGTTTTTTTCCGACTCCATTTCAAATTAGACTAAACAAAAGCCGACTTCAATCGGGAAACGCTATTCCTAAACTTATATAAACAGCCGTGACACCCCCACCTACAATTATATTCACCAATTTTTCTACTTTTCACTTTCTTTGTTTGTTTGTTCGTTCGTTCAAATATAATTACTTACTTTGTTCGTTCGTTCAAATATAATTACTAACTAGTTAATAATGGTGACAAATACTGATCTAGAATTGGGAGTTGTAGCAGCAGGGGAATCATCAACAGAGAATGCATTCAAAGACGAATATGTTCCCCCCTGGTACAAACAAATTACGTTGAGGGCAATGTTCACTGGATTCGTCCTCAGTGTCGTTTTCAACTTCATTGTTTGCAAACTCAATCACACTACTGGTGTTATCCCTTCTCACAATGTTGCTGCTGGACTATTGGGATTCGCTGGAATCAAATCATGGACGGCTCTTACTCAGAAATTTGGAATGTTGAAACAGCCTTTTACTAGACAGGAGAATACCGTCATACAGACGTGTGTCGTTGCTTCTTCTGGCATTGCTTTTAGTAGTGGCACAGCAAGTTATCGAATTGATGATGAGCATACTAGACACAGCTTCTGGATTGATGGGAGATTTCAAGACTGGTTACTTAACCCTTACATCCCCGCGTTCCATGTTCTTTAGCCAACTCATTGGAACTGCAATGGGATGTGTCATAACCCCTCTAGTCTTCTGGATTTTTAACTCTGCCTATCGATTAGGTGATCCAGAAGGTTCATACCCTGCACCATATGCTCTCATGTATCGTGGAATCGCCCTACTTGGCGTCGAAGGTTTTGGAAGTCTACCCAAACATTGCCTCAACCTCTCTATTTGCTTCTTTGTCGCTGCTATTCTCATCAACCTAGTGACTCAACTGCTGAAGAAATTTGAGACCAAGTACAGAATTTATCGATTCATTCTGAGTCCAATGTGCATGGCCATTCCATTTTACCTTGGAGGCTACTTTGCCATTGACATGTGTGTTGGCTCATTGATCCTATTCGGTATGCAAATGTATAACAAGCAGAAGGCTAAAGATTTTGGACCTGCAATGGCTTCTGGTCTAATTTGTGGCGACTCATTGTGGGGAATTCCAGCATCTATTCTTGCTCTAGCTGGTGTCAAAGCTCCATTTTGCTTGAAACTTTAGTCACAGACCACTTTTAGCCCTTCCACTTAAGTCTAATTGGAGTCTTTTGATTGTCTTTAACAGTCCAAATTAGGTTATTTTAGCTCAGCATCTTATTTTAAGGTATCTGTATTTTGTTATTTAGTAAAGTTAAAACAAGTTCTGTTTCTATATACCCTTGTTCTTTTCAAATTTATAAACGTATTTTGCGTGTTTTAATAGCAATTTTGTTTCATTTCTATTGCACATCCAATGAAGTTGAACCTTTAATCTTCAACGTCTACTTAGTTGTACTTTTGTTCTCTGGATGTCTGTGAATATCTCACAATGTGAATGAAAATAAGGCGCAAATGGAGTCAAATACAAATACACCTGATCAGATAGCAGTACTAATAAAAGGCTCAAAGAACTTAAGATAGCTTCGAGTCTGCAGATATTCACACTATAAACACATACACCTGATCATACGAGACACTATACACACAGATTCACATAATAAATCACTCCAGAAGTTCAACTTACCTCACAGAGTGATCCAGATTTAAACTCTTGATTCATTCACAGCATCAGGGACAAGTCACAGGCACACAATATCACTGGACACTCACCACATCTCCATTTATTCACTACACACAGCCACCAACACTCACACGTATGCATCTTCACCTTCATCTGATTAATGACCAGCTAGTGTTTTTTCCTTTGTTTTTGCCAGTTAGACTGCTCCATCACTGTGGTATAACTAAGCAAAACACATCCAAATAAAGATAACCACACTGATCATGGTAGAAAATAGAACATGACGAGTTATAGTAATCAATAAAATGCAAGGCAAAGAGAGTGAGTAAACAGTAAAATTGGTTTCCATACTTGATGAAATCATTAAATACTAGTTCAGCATGATGTTCAAAGATCAAAAGAAAATATATTGCCTTTCGGATACTTAGCCATAGAGAGCTGAAGAGTGCAAAAGTCAATATGCATGCCAGATATCCTAGGCTAATATATAAATGCGACTATTATCATCCGTTGAAATAAGTCAGTCACTAATGCTTGTGTTGGGATAAATTGCCTACATTACAACACCTCTTGTGTTCTCTATATTCTTGTTGTTTTCGAATTTTAGACGTATTCTGCATGTTTTAATAACAATTTTGTTTCATTTCTATTGCACAACAAACGAACTTGAACCTTTAATCTGCAACATATACTTCAGTGTACTTTGTTCCCTGTGTCTATGAAATATCTCACAATGTGAATTAAAAAAAGCGCAAATGGAGAAAAGTACAAATATATATGTTTAGTCCAAGACTACTAATTATGAATGACAAATCTATGGACAAAGAATTTTGAATTTTGTTTGCGATAAAGAGAAATATCAATTGTTTAGTGTGGCCGAATCACTAGAAAAAATATGTCTTAGAATTTTGATGACGACACTGAAGCGTACATTAAGCGAGAAAAAGAGATCAACACGTTATGGCCTCGCTTCAAAGCTTAAGCGCGCTTTGACAACACCAGATGAGGAAAAGTTGAACTTCTCTATGGACTTGGGCAATCATCCTCTCATAAGCTAGCTTTTGAGGTTAAGTTGGACTCAAGATCCATTTCTTTACGATTATACTTCATAAATCCTAAAGAACATGAAATGGAATTGTGATCTTTTTNTGACGACACTGAAGCGTACATTAAGCGAGGCAAAGAGATCAACACGTTATGGCCTCGCTTCAAAGCTTAAGCGCGCTTTGACAACACCAGATGAGGAAAAGTTGAACTTCTATATGGACTTGGGCAATCATCCTCTCATAAGCTAGCTTTTGAGGTTGAGTTAGACTCAAGATCCATTTCTTTATGATTATACTTCATAAATCCTAAAGAACATGAAATGAAATTGTGATCTTTTTATTAATTTGCAGGTTTGTGAAAAAAAATCAAGTGAGTGACCTCTGTTTTCTTTTTTTAGGTTGATGCAGCTCTAATTGCAACTGGTAGAGCTCCCTTCACGAATGGTTTAGGCCTGGAGAATGTATGTCTTCGCATAAAAATATACAATAGTCTTCATCTATACCAGGATTTTGTGCATTTTAATAGTCAACTTTTGCAGATTAGCGTGTTCTGTTGATGAGCGTATGCGAATTGTTGATGCTAATGGAAAATAGGTTAGTTGGAACTACACTATTGTCGATATGTTTTCACATGTCTGTTAATGTTATTCTAATAATACTTTTACCTCTAGGTACCTCACCTTTATTGCATTGGTGATGCAAATGGTAAAATGATGCTTGCTCATGCAGCCAGTGCTGAGGGAATATCTGGTGTGTGTTACATTATGTCACGGATATCTTCTATACAGTCAACCATTTTCCTTTAAAATCGCTATCATGTTACAACTCAGTATGACCTTTTCTTATGAAATAGTTGTCGAACAAGTCTCGGGAAGAGACCACGTGCTTAACCATTTGAGCATTCCAGCTGCTTGTTTTACTCATCCTGAAATCAGCATGTTTGGGTTGACAGAGGTGAAAACTGAATTTCTTTCTGGACTGCTTTGTGATGAGAAACCACTTAGATTTTGCGGTCTCCTTGTTGATAATGCTCTTATTATGTTCAAGTTTCTTCGCGAACTTGTTAATAATTGGAGGAGGATATTGAATACTTCAACATACTCACAAATCATTCTTTCCATGGTTGATGGGATTAACTAGGTGGCAAACTTCTTTTACGTAGTTTTTTCTTAAACTGGCTTCCACATTTTGCAGCCACAAGCTCGAGAGAAAGCTGAAAAAGAGGGGCTTGAGATAAGCATTGCAAAAACAAGCTTTAAGGCAAACACAAAGGCACTGGCAGAAAATGAAGGGGAAGGACTTGCAAAGGTTCTACTCGTCTATTACCTCTTGAATAGTGTTTTCATTTCATCGGAAACCATAATGGTTGAGATTCATGTGTTCCTCGAATGTTGAGTTCCTATAGCAAGATATTTGGTTATAATCCGACTTGCGGACCCTTTCGTCAATAATCTGACACATTCAAAATTGTGTTTTGGATTGAGATATCCTAACTTGTTTACTGCTTCTTTGATATATATAGTTGATATACAGACCAGACAATGGGGAAATTCTTGGAGTTCATATCTTTGGTATGCATGCTGCTGACCTCATTCATGAAGCGTCCATCGCCATAGCATTGGGAACGTCCATTCAGGTTATCCATTATGCGACGCTATTTATCTCAAGATTATGTTATTTTTCCCTCTTTTGGGTTGGGACTTGGGAGCTTCAGTTTTGACCTCCTTCAATCTCTCGATAAACAAGTTGAACTTTTCTCTTTTCTAATTATATTTTTGTTATGATATCTTGCAGGATATAAAGTTTGCAGTGCACGCACATCCAACATTGTCTGAAGTCCTTGATGAACTGTTCAAATCTGCTAAGGTAAGCCTTTGTGTGACGTTATAGGATAGACTAGGCGAAAAAGTAAATCACTTTAATAGTAAACTTGTTAATTTTACAACATTTTCTCTGACTAGCTAAAGGAATTGGAAAAAATTCAACCAGGTAACTAGTCACGACCATCACCCACTTAGTGAATCAGTTGCTGTCTGAAATTCTCAAGCCTAATGTGTTTGAGGGAGCTACTGCACCACCAGTCTCGCTAGAGGATCATCTTCAACTAAGCATTGAGATGTAACAAGGATAGATTTGGATGACTTGCTACATATCAATTAAGTTGCAAATCAGGTTTTCATGAGAAATTGATACATTGATTCCAGGGTATTTTACTGAGGCCTTGGAGTGTCGGTGTGAAGTGAAAATCGACATTCTTAAGTAGTGCTCCTGGAAGCCTTTTCAAATGTTGTAAGAAGATGAATGTTTTGTTGTAATTGCAGAACAGAAGAGGCTCATAGGCTCTGCCTCTATTTGGTTTATGCTTTGTATTGATACTGTAAGGCTGGGCACCGGAACGGGTTGTACCAGTACCGTTCCGGTTCGTTCCGGTCCGGTAGTATTCGGGACGGGATGGGATACGCTGAACCGGTACACGGAACGGAACAATATCATGATTTGGTACCGGTATACCGGTACCGGTTCATCCCGGTTCATTCCGGTTCCGATCCGGTACCGGTCCGGTCCCGGTAAATCATTTTTAATTAAAATAAAAAATAATATTTTTGTCATTATTTACTTTTATTAGCATTTCTTTTTTGTTTATTTAATTTTTTAAAATTACAAACTTAAGTTATTTAACTTACAAGTTATAAGTATAACTTAATAGCTTAATAACTTATAAACTTCAAAAGATTCAAATCTTTAAAACTTATAACATAACTACATAAGCTCAAAAGCTTTAAAAAAAAAAACTTTATTAAACTTAACTTACAAACTTATATACGTAAAAATTTAAAAAAATATCTTTAAAATAAACTTAAGTAAAATTATTATAAATTTTAAAACTCAAATACTATAAACTAATATAACTTAGAAAAATAAAAAAAAAACATTCGTATTTTCGTAATTCAAAATAACTCAAAAAAAATAATTATTTTTTGAAATAGCTATATGTGCCGTCCCGTTTATCCCATCCCGTTCCGTTCTGGTTCTATCCCGGTATATAGTGGGAGGGGACGGAACTGAGCCTCCATACCGGTAGTTCCGGTTTATCCCGGTACCGGTCAACAACCCGGTCAAACCGTCCCATTCCGGTCCGGTCGTCCCATTCCGGTCCGGTGCCCAGCCTTATTTGATAGTTCGTGTGTAATTTGCTAGTGCAGAGTCCAATGAAACGTTTAGTATAGTAACCATCAAATGCTTGTAAATTCCGACTCTGATTTTTCTTTTTCCATATTTTATGACAAGGGACACTTGAATCAAGTGAAACCAAGTAGTACCAATGCAATAAATTTTATATGGAATCTATAAAATCATAAAAGATCAAGAGCAGTCATTGAACCAATTATGAGAACAGTTTTCTGCGTTCGGAACGGAGAAAAACATCATGTTCGGTTGGTTATAAGCTTTGGTAAACATTTTTTCTAAAAAAAACTTCATTAAAAATGAGAAAATGACTTCCCAAGTGAAAGTAGGAAAAAACAAGTTCCACGGTCCCAAGTCAAGTGATCGAAATTAAATGAACCATAAAGATAAGATGCAACTCCATCTATGTAATATCCGGCAATTTGAATTAGCTATAAAGAGGCTTAGAATTGGAAATTTTCATTTTTGGAAAGAATTTTAAAGTTCTGGAAATTTGGTTTAGTATGGGAAAAAGGTGAGTTTTTGGCCAACTTTGAACAGTTATAACTCCTGGCTCAGGATGATTGAGGTGTAGTTCTAAATACGTTTGCGAAGCTCGTGGAACGATCTTTCCAACGCCGCCAAGTTTGCTCGATTCCGAGTTTGTATGAGTGAGTTGTGCCCGTTGGAAGTTGGGCAGTTGGCAGGGAAATTCGTCCGGAAATTTTAAGGGCATTTTGGTCTTTTCCCTAATCAATTCTTTTGGTTATATTTAAGTGTTGGACTGATTTTTAGATCAGTTTGTCCCATTTTAAAAGAGTGAAAGTAAGGGTTTGAGAGTGAAGAGGAGAAGAAGAGAAGAAAGAGGAGATCAAGCAAGATTTCGTCTAAGATCGTCGTGGATATCGTCGAGGGTGATCCCTACTAGGTATGTGAGTTCATAGTGTGGGTTTGGTCCTTTTCCCCACACGCCAAACTCGTTTTATTTTCAAGAAAAGATTGTTGTGTTGTTGAAGTTCTTGTTGATTTGGGACATGATTTGGTTGTGTTTTTGAGTTGAATCTCTTGTATGTTGAGGGATTTTATGATCCTTAGTGTTTGGGATTGAAACTTTGAAGTTAGGGTAATTTAGAGTTGGGAAAAAGAGGGAGAAAAGTCGGGTTTTCTGGGGAAGGGGCTGGCGCGTCGCGCCTGCCAGCGCGCCCCAAAGGGGACTCTGAAGTCCAGCCCTTGGGGCAGTGCGCCTAGCAGAGCGCCAGCAGGTCCCTTCTGAGCTTCAAGGGCTGGCGCTCCACGCCTTGCAGAGCGCCAAGGACGCCAAGTTTCCCCTTTCATTTCACCCTTTCTCATTCATGTTCCTTGGTATTGTACCTATGTTCCTTAGTTGTTTCCAACACTCCAAAGTACGTCCAAACGTCAAGAACTCGTCCATAACATGTGATCAAACACCTTGAATCCAAAATTCCAATTCAAGGAGAGTTAGTTTCCAAGTTGTTGACACCCAATTTTGACCGACCTTTAACCCCTTTTGGGAATGCTATTCGATTTAATACCTATTTTAAAATATATTTCGAGTTTAGAGTTTTAGTCAATTTTGTCTTAAAATTACATATTTTAGTATGCACGATTTTTAAATTATTGTAATTATCATCAAATTATTTTATTAAATTATATTTATCGATAGATAAACTCAAAATAATTACTTTATTTAAATATTTTAAAATCTTAGATGTGTTTAATTATATAAAAATATTTCAACATGTGTAGTATTTTATTAATTGAATGGCATTTTCCTTAAATTTCCGGGAAAATGCATAAGTACCCCCCCAGCCTATACCCGAAATTCCAGAGACACACCTAACCTTTACTAAGGTCCTATTACCCCCACGAACTTAATTTATCTATAATATTCTACCCCTTTTCGGCCTACGTGGCACTATCCTTGAAAAATTGGTCAACATGCGCTAGGCCCACAAGATAGTGCCACGTAGGCCAAATAGGGGTAGAATATTACATATAAAATAAGTTCAGGGGGGTAATAGGACCTTAGTAAAGGTTAGGTGTGTCTTTGGGATTTCGGACATAGGCTGGGGGGTACTTATGCATTTTCCCTAAATTTCCTTTAAATCTTTTAAATGTTGGCCTATATTATTCTAATTCCTTTCACATCTAGCCTAATCAATTCCAATTGTATTTCAATAATAACCACACTTTCATTTCAATTCTAGCCTTATATTTCAGCTCTAGCCATTTTGATTACAAATTTCAAATTTCAAGTGATTCAATCTCATCCATCCATTCTAATCATCCATCAGAGTTAATCTTGATCATTGGTTTCAATTAAATCAAGGGTCCAAATTCATCCCTCCCATTTTATCCACTAAGAATCCAAAGCCCAAAAGAGTTGTTAGGTCGTGCACCAAAACCCGTTTTGAGAAAAACGGGGCGCGACACAAGTCAAGCAAATTTAAGAAGTAAGTTCAAGCAAGTCTCTAAAGCTTTTCAAGAGTCTTTATTGAATGTTTTAACTTCATTTTAAGGCTCAACTTTCAAGTCGAGTAAAGAGTATAGAGTTCAAGCCGAGTGAAGAGTCTCAAGTTTCAAGTTAAGTCAAGAGCATAAAGTCGAGTCCATTTCTCAAAAGTTATTAGGGAACTATATATTTCCCAAAGAAGTTTCTAAATGTTTTTACATTTGAGTAAGAAAGGAACATCAATTCCAAAAGAGCCTTTGGGCTAGATTTGAGCAATTATCTCAAACTAAAGAAAGATGTGTTTAAAACACTTATGAGCTAAAGTATATTTTTGGAAGTAGTCTTGAGCACCGAGTTGGGGACACAAGTTCATATTAACTCAACTCTCCATAAGAACCATGCGGCCAACATGGGATTTTATCGGGTCATACTTTTTAGATGATCACGAAAGTTAAGCTAGTGGATCCACTTAGTAAAGATAGCTTCCTATATCACGGCCAGGTATAGGATGGTCCTTGGGCAATGTGAGGTAAAACATTGTATCACCACTAGGGCTCATAGTGGTAATTGTCGGTTAAAGAATCTCCCACAAAAGTTATATTACTTTATATAAGTAAAGTTGAGTTTGTTATTGTTTTATCATTAACGAGCTAAGTGGTTATACTGTTTTACAAGCTTTATATATTGCATGTGTCTTATTGTTTTATATATTTTGAGTTCAGTTATTCATGAGTCGTACAGAGCCACGGTAAGTGTTCGCTTGTATTCTTTTCAAGCTTAAGTGGTGGTTTAGATTTCCAGCTCGCATACTCGTACATTCAATGTACTGATACCAGTTGACCTGCATCTTATAATGATACAGACACAGGTACCCAGGATCAGCATCCAGCACGTCGTTGATCCAGCTGAGCACTCCAGAGTTAGTGGTGAGCCTCCTTGCATTCCGGAGGACTCAATTATTTTGTGTTCTTAGTTTTGTTTTATTAGGGTGTTGCGGGGCCTGTCCCAACATCCATCTCAGTATTTTAGAGGCTTCATAGACAGTCAGTCAGTTAGTTTTGAGTCTTTCATCTATGTATATATGTAAATATCCTATTTTGAGATTCAAGTTGCCTTTGTGGCCATATTTTATAAGTTAAGTTGTTTTGTAACCTTACATTTGCATTGAGTTATTCTGTTAGGTTAGGTTTCTGTTGAGTTAAGAAAGCCAGGCCAAGGTTTCGCTTGGGGCCATAAATGGTCTCCGGGTGCCGGTCCCGCCCAAGGTGTAGGCTCGGGGCGTGACAATCTATTTAGAGTATGTTAAAAATCTCGTCAATACAATCCACGGTACACAAAGCAACAAAATACAAAATAATAGTTGAATGTAAAAAAACTAGAGTCTATAGTCAGGTCCCAAGTTAGAGTCGAGGTCAAGTCCACATTTGAAAGTCGGGTCATGTATTAGGAGTCAGGTTTCGATTTGAAAGTTGGATCTCAGGCCGGGTAGTGGATTCGGATCTCACGTTAAGAGTTAGGATCGGGTTCTGATTTGAAAGTTGGGTCCTGAATCAAGAGTCGGGGTCGGATGTTAGAGTCGGGTCACGCATTGGGTGTTGGGGTCGAGTCTCAATTCAAAATTTGGATCTCAGATCTGATGGTGTAGTTGGGTTTCGGTTCGAAATCGAATCTCAGGTCAGATGTCGAGGTGGGATCCAGTTCAGAAGTCGGATTCTGGGTCCCGATTCGAGTGTCGTATTCCAATTCAGGTGTTAGATCTCAAATTGGGTATTAGATCCCAATTTGGGGTCGAATGACAGGATCATAGTCGAGGTTGAAGTCGGGTCCAAAGTTGAATGCCGAGATCAAATCGTCCGTCTCTCGTCTAGGTTTGTATGTTGGGGTCAAGTCCCAGTTTGAATGTCAGAGGTTTCGGTTGGGAGTTAGGGTGAGGTCTTGAGTCGGGTCTCGGGGTGGAATTCCATATTGTTCGTCGGGGTCGTGTCCCGGTTTAGGTGTTGAGGTTGACATTGAATCTTAAGTCGAGAGTTGGGATCATTTTCTGGATGGGGTGTTGGGGTCAGATCTCGAATTTGTCGTCGGGTTCGTGTCTTTGTTCGGGTACCGGGTTCAAATCTTGGATCGGTTATCAAAATTGGTTTCCAGGTCTAAAACTATTTTCCTAAAAAGTATTTTCTACTGTCTAGCGTAAAATGAAAGATGTTTTCTGGAAAATGTTTTTTATTAACCAACCAAACACTAAAAAAAAAAAAAATTCAAAAATATTTTCCACTTACCAATCAAACATGAGAATTTAGCCTATATTGATTGGCTTTTCATTTTTACTTATAAGCCAAAAGTCATAAGTTAGAATTTCTAACTTGTTGCTTATTTTTAGCGTTTTAGTTTAAAACTAAGTGCTTATAAGCACTCTTTAAACTTATCAAAATACTCGTGTTCAAAAATTATTTTAGCTTAGAAGCACTTAAAATAAGCTAATTCAAATTTACAAGGATAAAACATAATTAATTTTAACTATTTTGATTTTGTAAATTGACAAATAATTTAATACAATTATTTATAGTAATGTCAACTAATATTAAATGGAAGGACTAGTGTGAGAGAAAAAATATAAAAAAAGGTTTAATTGTATTTGTAACCGTCAAAAGTACTACTCCCTCTGTCCCAATTTATGTGACACATTTCGGATATCGAGATTCAAACATGTATATCTTTGACCGTAAATTTTTCCTATATTTTTTAAATAGTTTGTATTATCAATTATTGAGACTCATAGTACTTTTTGTGTAGTTTACAAATATATAAATTTCATTTTAAAAAATTTGAAAATTTCATGAGCAAATTCTCGGTCAAACTTAAACTGTTTGACTCTCGAAAAGCGAAATGTGCACATAAATTGGGACAGAGGGAGTATATATATATTCTACAAAAAGACCTTGATTAATTTAGGAAAATAGTTTATTTTGGTAAGTTATTCTTACAGTTTCCCATTAGGAAACCGTAATTGTAATCCCATTCCATTCAAATTGAGTGGGATGAGGAAAAGTACTCTTATTTTCCCATTTCATGTCAAATTAGACTAAACAAAAACCATCTAAAGTGGTTTAATTATTGTTATTCCCATTCCATCTCAAATCAGGAAACGTTATTTCTAAATTTATAGTTTGTAATGATAATAATTATGGTAAGAATTTAAGCTTTAAAACACTTAAAATAAGCTAATTCAAATTTACAAGGATAAAATTTACTTAATTGTAACTTTTTTTCCGACTCCATTTCAAATTAGACTAAACAAAAGCCTACTTCAATCAGGAAACGCTATTTCTAAACCTGTATAAATAGATGTGACATCCAACCTAAAATTATTCTCACCAAATTTTTACTTTTCACTTTCTCTCTTTCTTTGTTTGTTTGTTCGTTCGTTCAAATATAATTACTTACTAGTTAATAATGGTGACAAATACTGATCTAGAATTGGGAGTTGTAGCAGCAGGGGAATCATCAACAGAGAATGCATTCAAAGACGAATATGTTCCCCCCTGGCACAAACAAATTACGTTGAGGGCAATGTTCACTGGATTCATCCTCAGTGTCCTTTTCAACTTCATTGTTTGCAAACTCAATCTCACTACTGGTGTTATCCCTTCTCTCAATGTTGCTGCTGGACTTTTGGGATTCGCTGGAATCAAATCATGGACGGCTCTTACTCAGAAATTTGGAATGTTGAAACAGCCTTTTACTAGACAGGAGAATACCGTCATACAGACGTGTGTCGTTGCTTCTTCTGGCATTGCTTTTAGCAGTGGCACAGCAAGTTATATGTTGGGAATGAGTCCATACATAGCATCTCAGGCTGATGCAGGAAATTTACCAATTAATACTAAGAATCTTGCTATTACTTGGATGCTTCCTTATCTTCTTGTTGTTAGCTTTGCTGGTTTATTCTCAATTGTTGCATTAAGAAAGATGATGATAATGAAGTACAAGTTGACGTATCCAAGTGGAACCGCCACTGCATACCTGATCAACTGTTTCCACACTCCTAAAGGAGCAGAGCTCGCCAAGAAACAAGTTGGTTCCTTGTTCAAATCGTTTGGGTTCAGTTTTATATTTGGGGCTGTTCAGTGGATATTTGCACGTGCTGAAGGCTGCGGATTTGCTAGCTTGCATACATTTGGTTCCCAAGCATATGCCAAAAGGTTATATTTTGATTTCTCATCCACCTATGTTGGAGTTGGTATGCTTTGCCCCTACATGGTCAACATATCATTGCTAACGGGTGCTATAGTCTCTTGGGCTTTCATGTGGCCAATGATTGAAGCAAAGAAAGGCGACTGGTACTCAGCCCATTTATCTGCAACGAGTCTTCATGGTATCCAAGGATACAGGGTATTTATCGCAATTGCCATGATGCTTGGTGATGGTCTTTTCCATTTTGCCTACATGTTGGTGGTCACAATCTCAAGTTTCACAAAGAGGAAGAGTAGTACCCAGCAAGATTGTTCAGAAGAAGACGATGAAGATGAAAAGATACGAAACGAATACTTCTTGAGAGATCAGATTCCCAACTGGGCAGCCGCTGGGGGATACGCTGGTATTGCAGTCGTATCTATCATTGTGGTACCCATGATCTTCCACTCGCTCAAATGGTATCATGTTTTGGTTGCCTATTTAATTGCACCTATTTTGGCCTTCTGCAATTCTTATGGAGCCGGCCTCACTGATTGGTCCCTCGCCTCAAATTACGGAAAAATTGCAATTCTTACATTTAGTTATTGGGTTGGTTTGGAGAATGGTGGAGTGATTGCTGGACTTGCTTCATGTGGTTTGGTGATGAGCATACTAGACACAGCTTCTGGCTTGATGGGAGATTTCAAGACTGGTTACTTAACCCTTACATCCCCGCGTTCCATGTTCTTTAGCCAACTCATTGGAACTGCAATGGGATGTGTCATAACCCCTCTAGTCTTCTGGATTTTCAACTCTGCCTATCGATTAGGTGAGCCAGAAGGTTCATACCCTGCACCATATGCTCTCATGTATCGTGGAATCGCCCTACTTGGCGTCGAAGGTTTTGGAAGTCTACCCAAACATTGCCTCAACCTCTCTATTTGCTTCTTTGTCGCTGCTATTCTCATCAACCTAGTGACTCAACTGCTGCAGAAATTTGAGACCAAGTATAGAATTTATCGATTCATTCCGAGTCCAATGTGCATGGCCATACCATTTTACCTTGGAGGCTACTTTGCCATTGACATGTGTGTTGGCTCATTGATCCTATTCGGTATGCAAATGTATAACAAGCAGAAGGCTAAAGATTTTGGACCTGCAGTGGCTTCTGGTCTAATTTGCGGCGACTCATTGTGGGGAATTCCAGCATCTATTCTTGCTCTAGCTGGTGTCAAAGCTCCATTTTGCTTGAAACTTTAGTCACAGATCACTTTTAGCCCTTCCACTTAAGTCTAATTAGTCTTTTGATTGTTTTTAACAGTCCAAATTAGGTTATTTTAGCTCAGCATCTTATTTTAAGGTATCTGTATTTTGTTATTTAGTAAAGTTAAAACAAGTTATGTTTCTATATACCCTTGTTCTTTTCAAATTTATAGACGTATTTTGCGTGTTTTAATAGCAATTTTGTTTCATTTCTATTGTACTTTTAATCTTCAACATATACTAAGTTGTACTTTTGCTCTCTGGGTGTCTATGAATATCTCACAATGTGAATGAAAATAAGGCGCAAATGGAGTCAGTCAAATACAAATATATATGTTGTCTCTGTTGGGATTTGAATGTGAGATTTCATGGTGCTCAGTTCACTTTATCGATCACTAAGCCACACCCTTGGTTGCTACTCGTCTTTCACCTCTTTTTTGCTGTCATTTTCATGTAGATGGACAATTTATGATTTGCTTCCTACATCTGTTGCTCCCTTTCTTTTTGCATCGCATGACTAGCAAAATGCTGCACGCTCTTTGATGAACTATTCAAATCTGCTCAAGTAAGCCTTTCATTCTCAATAATTGATATCACCGATATGACAAACTAGGCGATGAAGTAAAAATCAGACTTTAATTGTGAACTTACTAATTTACAACCTATTATATGACACTAGCTAAAGGAACTGGACAAAATATCGACCAGGTATAACAAGTCACGCCCATATATCGCCCACTTATTGAATCAGTTGATGTCTGAAATTATGTAGCCTATAAGTTTTCGAGGGAACTACTGCATCACCAGTCTAGCTAGAGGATCATCTTCAATAAAGCATTGAGATTTGGATGACTTGTTGCATATCAATAATGAGAAACTGATTCCAGGGTATTTTACTGAGGCCTTGGAATGNAGCAAAGATGAAAAGAAAAGACTTGCAAGTGTGGAAATTTTCTCTATATCGATTTACTTCAATACTCAGTTACTAGAGTCCTTAAATAGAAAACATTATAAATAAAAAAGAACACATTTACTCTCCTAATAATTCTGAATATAAAAACTGACTCCACTACTCCTATAGCCTAAAGACTAGGAAACAACTTAATGACTCCTAAACAAATGCAACAACCTAACTACTAAACCACGTCTGATCATGTTGCCAACAATTTCTCCTTCCTTCAATGCCATTTGCCTCCAATAATATATAAAGATTAATATATGCGAGTTCTGTCAAATTCAATAATATTGAATGTTACTAAAAATTTCACTAAATTTAGATACTAAAGCATTTCAAAGATCATTCATTTATTAAGAACTAGTTTGATCAAACAACAGAGATTTCAAACAGGGTTGAAAGAATTATTGAAAGAGCATTTGAAAAGGCATAGAAAATTCTATCTAGTGATATGCGCGATAAAATAATCTAACTCCATTTGAGAAGCACCCCCTTTCTCTGTGGACTGCCTCACGGCTTCCCCCAATTCTTTTGCTCTTTTCCTAACCTCGTCTCCTTCTTCTGATGCCATTAACTTCCTCACGACATTATCAATGGTGGATGCAGTGACCACCTCTTCGCGTTTCTGGTCCCATTCCCTAATGATCAAGCCTATTTTCAATATTTCTGTTAACAAAAAACCATTTTTTGGGTGGTCAGAGTGTGTAGCCCAAGCAATTATTGGGACTCCCATAGTAATGGTCTCTACACAAGAAGTCCAATCACACGCACTCAAGAACCCGCCAATTGATGAATGAGCCAAGATTTCTGTTTGTGGTGCCCAATCTCTAACTAGTAATCCAACCCCGTCTAGTCTTTCCTCAAACCCTGCATGAAACTCGAATTTTCTTTTGAGGTCTGCCCCGAGATAGATATCTGTATTATCAGGATCGTATAACAACCATATAAACTTTTGTTTGCTAAGCTCTAAACCCATCGCGAGCTCCTTAATTTGTTCATCAGAAAATGAAGTCAACATATCATAAGATACGTAAAGAACTGATTTTGGAGGTTGTTTGTCCAACCAATCCAAACAAGGGAATCCGTTTTTTTCTTTCATAGTAGGCCGGAGAACCGGTCCTATTGCCCATTGCTTCTTGTCTTGTCCAATTCCAAGCAAGTCAATAAAAGCATTAGTACCTTCCATTACTTCGCTTGTATTATGAATATCACCCGCGGAACTATTCCCTATATATTGAACTTGAAAAGATGATATCCGCATGATTTCATCGCAGTACCATCCTTGAGAGGATGGTAACTTTTGAAGTAGTTGTTGTTCAAGAGGGATAGGCAATCCCACATGAGGAAATATGTGATCACAATACATACCAAAGGCTGAAATCACAGGGTTAAAGATGTAGGACTCTGCATTATCGAAAGATGAAATATCCTGAACATTATAAGACATTAAACAATCATAAATCATGACAATTCGTCTTGATTTAGACGAAATATCACGTAAGAAGGAAGTAATGGACTCACGGAGATGCATGGTAACATTCCAGAATAAATGGAAATGTTTAGGTACTTCACTCGGGATATCAGGGTCGAGTGGAGTAGGAGTCATTTGGAGGTCATGAAAATGAATACTGGCTAAATCGGAAGGATTTAACATCGTGGCACGAGTCTTAGTGTCGTGATTGTAAGTAGGAAGGCTAAGATAGTGAACAGAGACACCATAAGAAGAGATTAGGCAAGCAAATTGGAGAAAAGGGTCAAGATGACTTTGAGTTTGGAATGGAACCACAACTACAACAACTTCATCACCTAATTGTTTCTTCAAGTTTGGAATATTCTCAGTGTTATCCATTGGATTTTCAGTATAGCTAACAAAGGAAGTGAGAGTGAACAAAGATATAGGAGCGCTGGATAGCGTTTATAAAGATGAGATACAAGTGTGCTGCATTCAATAGGTGTGTGAGCGTAGTAAAACGTGTTTAATCGAACATCCTTCGTCAAAAAATTTCTATTTTATTCTGTTGTAGTAGCATTTTTCGTTTTTCGAAATTCAAACAATTTAAATTTTGATTGGATTCCAATAATTTTGTTTTCCCGAACTTTTTTTTACCTACTATGCGTCTACTCATTATTGCACATGGATCTTTTTCCTCAACTTTTTCAATTGGTATTTTTTTTTCCCACACTTCCCAAAGCAATTAAATAAATGTTGTACAATTAGTTTCACTATCATGTTGTTGGTATTTTTTTTTGTCTTAGTTTGGTTATGTGTGATGAAATTGTAATTAAATATGAAGAAAAGTAAAATTTTATTCAAGTGAAGTGTTAAATGATCAGAAAATTAAAAAAATTATAATATTTTTTATGTTTTTTAGTTAAAAGGTATTAAAGTTAAAATGGTAAAAATGTTTAAAAAGGTAAAATAACATAGATAAAATATCGTTCTGGCCAAATTTTCTGGTCTTTTATTTAAATTATATTTTTTATTTATAAATATAAAAAATCCATAAATTATTTCAATTTTTTAATATAATTTTATACTCCCTCCATTCCATATTAATTGAATTTTTGAGGCATTTTCCATTTTTTCAAATTAACTTAATTATTCAGTTTTCAAGACTATTTTTAGAGTGTTCTGCCAATTTTATCCTTCATTTGGATTTTCAATGTGATAACTTTAATAAATTTGACAATAATTAATAAGGGTAAAAATGGAAAACTATGTTCAATTTATGTCTTAATCTATTTTTCTTAAAGGGTGTGAAACACTTCAAAAATTCAATTAATATGTAATGGAGGGAGTATATATTAGACATTGAAAATATATAATGTGATGAAAAATTGGACTATTCTCATAATTGGCCAACAATATTCTTACACCATATTGACATAGGGAAATGCATTCAAACCCCTAGGCGGCATCTTAGATGGGTGAGGCCCAACCAACAAAATCATAACTATTATTACTATAGATTGAAAAAATAAATATTATGGAGGTAAAATTAAGAAAATGGTTCTAAAGGAAAAAAAAAATCTCTATTATTTTGATATTTCTTTCGTATACAAACTTTTAAAATAACATGTTTAACTTAATTACTAATTTCATAATTTCTGCTTTATCATCTTTTATAACATTAAATATTTTTGTGATGTTTAAGTTATCATAAGAAATAAAAGTCAATGTAAGCTTAATATTTTAAAAAATTATCTTAATAGTACGTTGATTCCAAGAGAGGAGCTTAGCATCTTTTGTAATATTTTTTTACAAAATAAATATGAAAGATAAATGTGGAAGAGAGCAATAACTAATTAATAAAATAGAAATGGTTAAAGAGGGAAAAGATATGGAAAGACTTTTTTTTATTGCTATGAAAATGATTTTTTTTTAAAAAGGGAATCTTTTCATTTCCATAAAAAAATTATCCCCGTTAAATAAGTAATAAATATTTTTAAAGGTAACTTTACGGAGTGGTGGTTAGATTGTTCTCGTTGCATAGGGTGAAATGTTGGCAGTCAAGATCTCACAGGTTCAAAAGATGTATGTTGTGGAGATGAGGATGTTCAGATGGATGTGTGGCATACTAGGAGCGACAAAATTAGGAATGAGGTTATCCGACAGAAGGTGGGAGTGGACTTTGTGGTGGACAAGATGCGGGAGGAGGGGCTGAGATGGTTTGGAAATGCGTAGAAGAGATGCAGTGACGCCCCAGTAAACAGGTGTGAGAGTCTAGTTGTAGGGGTACGCATAAGGGTAGAGGTAGGCCGAAAAAGTATTGGGGAGATTGTTGGGATATATACTATTAACTATGTGTTTAGATATAATATTTATTATAGAATAATTATTTATTCATTTTTAATAGATCATATATTCGTTCATGGTGTCTGTTTACTTATATTTAGTATATAGAGTTTTAGGTTATACACAGAGGATAAAATCATCGGTTCTTATAAGTATAAAGTTTTTTGTTCACAATCTATGATGGAAATTGGACATATCATCGGTACGATTGTAGCACAAGATTATATGTAGTTTATCTTGATTATCGGAATGGTATAGTTCCAACTTCTTGTGCTAGTGCATTTTGTATGTATTGAATGGGACCGAGTAGAGATAGTTGTTTTAGACTGACTTAAACAGAAGGGGTAATAAAGTAATTTTGACGATAAATAAGAAGAGACAGAAACTTATACATAAATCGCATTCGCTAAATGTTTTTATGTGTAAACTCTCTCAGCATTTTCTTGATATGATAAAATTAATAAATAAAAGAAATAAATATATTTTAAAAATAGTCAACAAATAAAATTAAACATAAGGGGTAATAAAATAATTTCAACAATAAATAAGAAAACACAGAAACTTATACATAAATCGCATTCGTGGAATGTGTTTTATGTGTAAATATTCTCAACTCTTTCTATTTAAATATCTTTGAATGGTTTTTAAAGTTTTCAACGCCATGACATTTTCTTAAATGGCAAAAAATAAAATTGTGGGTCAAGTAAAGAAAAATAGGTGTGGGGATTCTCAATCTGAAAAATCGAACATTCATCGATTAAGTCAAATCTTAAGTAGCTAATCAGTTGAGATTCTAAGATTCTCAAAAAAAAAAAGCAATTAATGTTGAGTATAAAAGAAATAAATATATTTTAAAAATAATAGACAAATAAAATAAAACATAAGGGGTAATAAATTAATTTCAACTATAATAAAAAGAGATAGAAAATTATACATAAATCGCATTCGACGAATGTGTTTTATGTGTAAACTTTCTGAGCATTTTCTATTTAGGTATCTAAGAATGGGTATTCAAGTTTTCAACGTTGTGAATTTTTTTAAATGGCTAAAAATAAATTTGTGGGTAGAGTAAAGAAAAGTGTGTAAGGGATTATCAATCTCGAAAATCGAACATTCACCGATAAAGTGAAATTTTAGGTAGCTAATCAGTTGGGATTCAAAGATTCTCAAAAAAAATAAGCAATTCATGTTGAGTATAAAATAGAAAAAATAATTATTTTTTCTTGATATAATAAAAGTAATAAATAAAAGAAATAAATATATTCTAAAAATAGTCGACAAATAAAATTAAAAAGAAGGGGTAATAAAGTAATTTCAACAATAAATAAGAAAAGACAGAAACTTATACATAAATCGCTGTCACGACCCGATTTCTCGAGTCATGATGGCACCTACTATACCCTACCAGTAGGTAAGCCAACCCGTAACCCAAAACATCAAGCATCGAGCAAAAGGGCAGAAACTAGCGAAAACAATAATCTAAACAAGGATAACAAGGCGGAAGCAACCCAAAATAAATATATACAGAAATCCCTCCCAGAACCTGGAAGTCACTAGTACAGAGCTATCTAATAAAGAGTACAAGTTCCAAAAGTGGACCACAACAGAGCGTGTCTCAAAGGCAACAAGACTAGCTAAAACAAAAGAAGGAGACAGAACAAACCCCAAAACGCCAAGTGCTCGCCCTCGTCTTCGAATCACAACTGCAAAATAAGGCTGGAACTAATCACCGCTAGTAACTGGTACTGGGACCTGCATCACGAAATAAGCATGAGTACCAACACAACAGGTACCCAGTAGGCATCATAGGCCGACTGAGCAAAAAGGGGTAAAAATAATAAGAAAGGAAAGAATCTAGACACAGAGAGGTCAAAACGGATAAGAAAAGAAAGCACACGAGCATACCAGAAACAAACTAAGTACAACTAGACTAAACCTAACTGGACCCCCATAAGCCCAGAAGGTACACTCGTGCACAAGCTCAAATAAAACCTGAACGAACCCCCATAAGCTCGACAGGTACACGGAAAAGCTAAGTCTACCGAGAAAGAAGAAATCGGGCTCTCAGCCCAAAGTAACTAAGATAATCCATCAGACTCCACCCAGCCAGCAGTGCACTCCCAGCCCAGCTAGAAAGAGTGACCCTGGGGGCACCCAACCAAACAGTCCACTCCCAGCCCAGCTAAAAAGAGGGACCCGTGAGTGAGGTAGATATCGCGAGTCGTCCTACCATACAGTCAGCTCCCAGCCCAGCTAGAAAGAGCAACCCAGGGACACCCAGCCAGCAGCACACTCCCAGCCCAGCTAGAAAGAGAGGCCCGGGGGCGATCGCCGATATCACCGAATCTACCCAGCCAGCGATACGTTCCCAGCCCAGCTAGAAA